>NC_048304.1:125855907-125909963 GCF_013100865.1 Trachemys scripta elegans | reverse complement strand
TGGAAGGGACCTCAAGAGGTCATCTAGTCCAACCCCCTGCTCAAAGCAGGACCAATTCCCAGCTAAATCATCCCATCCAGGGCTTTGTCAAGCCGGGCCTTAAAAACCTCCAAGGAAGGAGACTCCACCACCTCCCTAGGTAACGCATTCCAGTGTTTCACCACCCTCCTAGTGAAATAGTATTTCCTGATATCCAACCTGGACCTCCCCCACTGCAACTTGAGACCATTGCTCCTTGTTCTGTCATCTGCCACCACTGAGAACAGCCGAGCTCCATCCTCTTTGGAACCCCCCTTCAGGTAGTTGAAGGCTGCTATCAAATCCCCCCTCATTCTTCTCTTCTGGAGACTAAACAATCCCAGTTCCCTCAGCCTCTCCTCATAAGTCACATGCTCCAGACCCCTAATCATTTTTGTTGCCCTCCGCTGGACTCTTTCCAATTTTTCCACATCCTTCTTGTAGTGTGGGGCCCAAAACTGGACACAGTATTCCAGATGAGGCCTCACCAATGCCGAATAAAGGGGAACGATCACGTTCCTCGATCTGCTGGCAATGCCCCTACTTATACAGCCCAAAATGCCGTTAGCCTTCTTGGCAACAAGAGCACACTGTTGACTCATATCCAGCTTCTCGTCCACTGTGACCCCTAGGTCCTTTTCTGCACAACTGCTACCTAGCCATTCGGTCCCTAGTCTGTAGCAGTGCATGGGATTCTTCTGTCCTAAGTGCAGGACTCTGCACTTGTCCTTGTTGAACCTCATCAGGTTTTTTTTGGCCCAATCCTCTAATTTGTCTAGGTCCCTCTGTATCCGATCCCTACCCTCTAGTGTATCTACCACGCCTCCTAGTTTAGTGTCATCTGCAAACTTGCTGAGAGTGCAGTCCACACCATCCTCCAGATCATTAATAAAGATACTAAACAAACCCGGCCCCAGGACCGACCCTTGGGGCACTCCGCTTGAAACCGGCTGCCAACTAGACATGGAGCCATTGATCACTACCCGTTGAGCCCGACGATCTAGCCAGCTTTCTATCCACCTTACAGTCCATTCATCCAGCCCATACTTCTTTAACTTGGCGGCAAGAATACTGTGGGAGACCATATCAAAAGCTTTACTAAAGTCAAGGAATAACACATCCACTGCTTTCCCCTCATCCACAGAGCCAGTTATCTCATCATAGAAGGCAATTAGGTTAGTCAGGCACGACTTCCCCTTGGTGAATCCATGCTGACTGTTCCTGATCACTTTCCTCTCCTCTAAATGTTTCATAATTGATTCCTTGAGGACCTGCTCCATGATTTTTCCAGGGACTGAGGTGAGGCTGACTGGCCTGTAGTTCCCCGAAATTCTCCCCCAAGGAGTTCAGTCACAAATTTAATTAATGCAGTATTTTTTTAACGAGCGTCATCAGCATGGAAGCATGTCCTCTGGAATGGTGGCCAAAGCATGAAGGGACATATGAATGTTTAGCATTCTGGCATGTAAATACCTTGCAGTGCTGGCTACAAAAGTTCCATGCAAATGCCTGTTCTCACTCTCTGGTGACATTGTACATAAGAAGCAGGCAGCATTATCTCCTGTAAATGTAAACAAACTTGTTTGTCTTAGTGGTTGGCTGTACAAGAAGTAGGACTGAGTGGACTTGTAGGCTCTGAAGTTTTACATTGTTTTGTTTTTGAGTGCAGTCATGTAACAAAAAAAAATCTACATTTGTAAGATGCACTTTCAATACAAAGAGATCGCACTACAGTACTTGTACGAGGTGAATTGAAAAATACTATTTCTTCTGTTTATCATTTTTACAGTGCAAATATTTGTGATCAAAATATGCACTTTGATTTCAGTTACAACACAAAATACAAGATATATATGAAAACGTAGAAAAACATCCAAAATATTTAATAAATTTCAATTGGTAGTCTCTTGTTTAACAGTGCGATTAATCGCAATTAATTTTTTTAAGTTAATCGCGTGACTTAACTGCGATTAATCGATGGCCCTAATTATAAAGTTTTATTTTTGTTGAGAGGCGTCTGTTGTGGGATTTCAGGACTTTGTTACGTGGCTTCCCTAGTGTCTGAGGAGCTTTCTGACTCCTGTTTGTGATCTTTGTCAAGAGATCCATCACTGGAGAGATTGCTGCCGAGAGAGGTAAAATTGCCAACTTGCTTTAGGTGGATTCCACTAATGGATGGGCTAAGGGATATGGCACAGAGCAATAAAGATGATTGCTGCAACAGCACAATTTACTCCAGGCTGATTGTGAGACCAAACAATTTGGATGCTTCAGTGAAGTGATCTACGATGCACTGGAGATCTCCCTCTGTGTGTGCTAGGAGGGCACAATCATCTGCAAAGCGTGCTTCTCTTCGTAGTAGTTCTGTTACTTCTGTTTTTGCTTTAAGCCTTGTAAGATTGAAGACTGAGCTATTGTGTCTGTATCTGATGTGTATGCCTCCGTTGAGCCCACTTGTAGCCCGGTTGAGGACTTGGGTGAAAAAGAGGTTGAACAGTACAGGGGCAAGGACACAGCCTTGTTTGACTCTATTTACAATGGGAAAAGAGTCAGTGAGATCTCTGTTAAAAAGTACCTGACCCTGCATCCCCTCATGGAATAAACGAACGATTTTTACCAGTTTTGGTGGGTAACCAAGTTTGCTGAGGATCATCCATAATTAAGGCTGCGAGTCTGTCATGGAGGTCATGGAAGTCCTGGATTCCGAGCCGGGCAGCCCCTGAGCCAGCAGCACCAGCAGCAGTTTGGGTGTGGGAGGGGGCTCAGAGCTAGGGACAGGGGGTTGGAAGGTGCGGGTGGGTGCTTACCTTGGGGTGGGGGGCTCCCAGCTCCCACTGGCATGGCCCTGCAGCTCCTAGGTGGAGGATGGGCCAGGCAGGGGGCTCCGCGCGCTGCCCATGCCTGCAGGCCCCACCCCCTCCGCCTCCCCCACAGCTCCCATTGGCTGCGGTTCCCGGCCAATGGGAGCTGCGCAGCTGGCACTTGTGGCGGGAGAAGCGCACAGAGTAGGGAGCCCCCGCCAACCCTCTTCCCCAGCACCTGCGGGGGTCTCAGGCCGCACGCCACTGCCTGGCCCTCCCCCCTCCAGCACCAGCAGGGGTCCCGGGCTCTGCGCTGCTGCCCAACCCCCAGCACCAGCAAGGTTCCGGGCCACCTCCCCTAGCACTCGAGGCGCCTCCAGACCGCCCCCGCCCCCGAGCACCCGCGGCCCCCCGCCCAATTTTTAGTTAGGGGTATGTAATAAAAGTCATGGACAGGTCACGGGCTGTGAATTTTTGTTTACTGCCCGTGACCTGTCCATGACTTTTACTAAAAATAACCATGACTAAAATGTAGCCTTATCTATAATCCTTCTCTATTGACTGTATCAAATGCTTTTGTCAAATCAATGAAAACACTGAACAGATTCATGTTTTGTTTGATACATTTTTCTTGTATTTGCCTGATACTGAAAATCATGTCTCTGGTGCTAGGACCAGGTCTGAATCCATACTGAGTCTCAGGTAGATTGGCTTCTGAGACAGATGAAATCAGTCGGTTCAGGAGGACACAAGCAAAGATTTTTCTAGCGACAGATAGGAGAGATATTCCACAGTAGTTATTGCAGACCATTTTGCTGCCTTTATTTTTAAATAAAGGAATAATTGTGGCAACAAAAATGATTAGGGGGCTGGAGCACATGACTTATGAGGAGCGGCTGAGGGAACTGGGATTGTTTAGTCTGCAGAAGAGAAGAATGAGGGGGGATTTGATAGCTGCTTTCAACTACCTGAAAGGGGGTTCCAAAGAGGATGGATCTAGACTGTTCTCAGTGGTACCAGATGACAGAACAAGAAGTAAAGGTCTCAAGTTGCAGTGGGGGAGGTTTAGGTTGGATATTAGGAAAAACTTTTTCACTAGGAGGGTGGTGAAGCACTGGAATGGGTTCCCTAGGGAGGTGGTGGAATCTCCTTCCTTAGAGGTTTTTAAGGCCCGGCTTGGCAAAGCCCTGGCTGGGATGATTTAGTTGGGGTTGGTCCTGCTTTGAGCAGGGGGTTGGACTAGATGACCTCCTGAGGTCCCTCCCAACCCTGAGATTCTATGATTCTATGATCTTTGAAGTCTTGTGGCATTTCTTCACTATCCCAGATGTCCGTAAGGATCTTCTGGAGTGTTGTTACCACCTTTGGACCCGCAGATTTATATAGTTCTGCCGGTATCCCATCTCTGCCCGAGGACTTTACTGAGCTCATCAAACTGATTGCCTTTTGTATTTCTTCAAGTGAGGGTGGTGAGTCAAGGTGGTGCTGAATAGGCTTTTGAGGTATCTGATTAATAGCGCTTGTTGCAGTTGAGGATGGTCTGTTCAGGAGTTGGTTGCAATGTTCAACCCATCTCTATTCCATGCCATGTTTGTCTTTGATGACTGTCCTGTCATCAGCCACCATGAGCAAAGCTGTGCCCACCTTTGAAGGTCCATAGACTAGCTTCAAGGAATCAAAGAACTTCTTTGTTTCATTTGTTTCTGCGTACATTTGAGTATCTTCTGCTACCTTCTCCCACCATTTATCTTGTATCAAGTGTAGTTGTCTTTGTGCTTTGCTTTGCAGGTGTTTGAATCTCTCTCTCTCTCTCTCTCTCTCTCTCTCTCTCTCTGAGGTGGACTGAATATCATTTTGCAAGACTGGGAAAGCCTCTTTTTTTTTCTTTCAAGAGTACTGTGATTTCCTGATCATTTTCATTAAACCAGTGAGCCCAAGAGCTCATGGTGAACCATTTTCTTCCATACAAAGAGGTCACTTGCAGTTTTTTGTACCGTCTCTCTAAATTCCTCTCATGAGACAGGGTTATCACGAAGGTTGGTTTCTAGGGAACTTTGTAGCTTGTCTCAGTAGGATGCATGGTTTAGTTTAACAATATCAGGAGACATCTTGATTGTTTGGGGGCATTTCAGGCATGTGGGAACAATGTGTAAATTCAGTATTGACCAAATCATTCTATGATCCATCCAACATTTTGCTCCATGCGTGGTTCTGGTGATTTGGTGATCCTGACATTGTCGGACAATGATGTAATCTAGAAGATGCCATTGTTTGGATCTGAGTAGTAGTTTTATATGTAGTTTTATATTTGTCTGCCTGTCTGAAGATGGTATTTGTAATTGTCAGGCTATATTCTGCAGACTTGCTTAGGAGAAGAAGACCATTTTCATTCATTTCTCCATTCCCATTTTTCCCAGTGACACTTTGCCAGTTGTTATCATTACCTCCACTGGCATTGAAATCTCCTAGGATGATTAGTGTGTCACTTTGTGGTGTTGACTTGATGAGAGAGTCGAGATCAGAGTAGAACTGTTCCTTAGCATCATCAGGGCTTGTTAAGGTGGGCGCATATGCACTGATGATATTTAGTGGTAGCCGGAGTTTAATGAGTCGTTTGTTGACGCCTGTTGGAAAGTCTTCAAGATATCGCAAGAGTTTGGTCTTGATGGCAATTCCCACTCCATGGATTCTATCTTCATGTGGTTCTTTTCCCTTCCAAGAGAAGGTGTAGCCCCAGCTGGTTCTGTAATAAAGCCCTCGTCGGCCAGTCTAGTTTCGCTGAGTGCTGTAATGTCAATGTCATACCAGGCTAGCTCTTTCGAAAGGAGAGCTGTTCATTCAGATCGAGAGGTATCATCTTTGTCTATCATAGTCCTGATGTTCCAAGCAGCAATCTTTAGTGTTTTTTTAGTTATCTTTAGTTTTCAACTGTGTTGAGGATGAGGTAAGCTTGCCGGATTTAATTTGGGCAGGCAATGTTTGAGGCTCCTTTTCTAGGCCCTTCCCTTACAAAGGGAGAGCAGTGCTGCTCTGTCACCTGGGGTGTTGCCGAGCTTCCTTGCTGCTCTTGGGTCAGGGATGGGCGACCAATGTCCCAGGCCGCCTGTGTGCAGGCTTGTGGCTACGACTGCCAGGAATCATTGTCACCTGTCACTTAGCCTCTTCCCTATCGCACAGGACTGTTAAAGCGAGATGTGCATGAATGACGTTTTCGTGAAGTTGATAAAATGGGAGAGTCGTTGCACTGGGACAGTCCCATTCTCTCAGCTGCTGAAGCTTGGCCCAGTGGCACAAAGGCTGTTACAACTGAAGGCTTCTTTAGCTGCAGTGGATAGCCAGGACTTCTCTAGCGCCCCATCATGCCTTTCGCCTTCCACAATATGCTGCTTTTGAAGCAATATATGGTCTCTTTCGCCTTGTCTACCACAATGGTCTTGGTATGCTTGGGGAGGGCAATCCCTAACTCACCGTCACTTTCCACACTTCCGGTTCCCCTCCCCTGGTTTAGCCCGCCTGCTGAGGCAGCTTACCGGGGTGTGGCCGCTGTCGCATACTTACAGCTACTTGGAGCCACTGGGTGTCCAGTGAGGACCAGAGAGGAAAAGAACCATGCAAGGAGTGTGGCAGTTAGAATCACTCAAAGGTGCCACCTCTCCCATACACCCCATTTCTGCAGTAGGATGGATGCAAATCAGCCTCCTGTCTATTGCAGACGGTGCTAAACATGGGAAAAGTCAGGGCGGGGGTGGGGGGCAGAAGCTCACTGTGACTGGGGGGAAGGAACCCAGATATAGGCGGGGGAGCGAGGAGAGCTACGGAGACCCGGGGAGTGGGAGGAGGGGCAGCTGGCAGGTTGGGAAGGGGCATTCTTGGCAGTTCCTACTGCAGAGCCGCAGAAGCCGGTGCCCTGTGCTCCCCCGGCTCCTTGGCTATGGGTGCCCTGTGCATGACACCCCCTGCCCAGGTGCCGGTGCCCTGCTCCCCACCCCACCCCAGTGGCATGGAGAGGAGTGCTATTGCCAGCCTTATCTCCTGCCCTGTGTTAGCCACTCTAGACCCTCCTCCAAGTCTCACTCTCACCTCTGCCCCCTGCATGCACACAGGGGAGGGAACGGCCTGGTCCTGATCTCATCTGCAAGACAGCATGGGGCAGAAACATATGTCAGCCCCTCTCCCTCCCCAGTATTTCCACTGTGGAGGCACCAGCATCCCCCGCTCTCCAGTTCTGCCACCCCTGGGAAAAGTATCCTTCTGTGGGCCGAAGAGGTAAACAGTGCATCCGAAGAAGTGGGCTGTAGCCCACGAAAGCTTATGCTCTAATAAATCTGTTAGTCTCTAAGGTGCCACAAGTCCTCCTGTTCTTTTTGAGGAAAACAGTGTAGCTGTTAAAAATGTTGGATTTAAACAAGGGTAATTGTAGGCAGCAGGTGAGACCTGGCTCACGTCCGAACACTCCTAGGATTCTAGCCAAAGTTCTCTTTCTAAGCAGAGTTCTTGCCCTTTTGAGGACTAAGTAGCCGTAGCTGTGCCTGATCCACTGAACCCTCTGGGTCTGAGTCAGTGGGTTAAGTGCATTACATGACTGGAACTCAGCTGTGCGCCACTCCAACGTCTAGAATAGTTCAGAACTGTTTGAAAAAAGGCTAAGGACCTGCCTTTCCTCTGCTGTAGAAGTTCTTTTCTCTGCCCCGGCTTCGCTGAGCTGTATATAGGATGTTGGGTTGGTGGGTTCCCTCCCCCCCCCCTTATGTTTGTTAAACTGCTTAAAATGTTAATATAAAAACCCAAGTTTTCCTCTTCCCAGGTGGGCGGGTGTGGGGCTATCACACCCCAGGCCCCGATTCTCTCCGCTTCTTTGTCTCTTTTTTTTCTGGTTCTCTACTATTCATTTTCAGATTTTTTTTATTTTTTTTTAAAATTCTTGGATTGTGTTTTTGTTCAGATAACTCAAACCAGCCTCTCTTTCCTCTTGCTCGCTAATATTTCTGACGTGGCATGGTCATGGCCCGGAATGAGGAATAAGACTTAAAAAAAAAGGAAGGAAGGAAAAGATAGAAAGAAAGTTGTGAATGTTAGAAAATCATTTACTGAGCATCCACAATCCCGTACTTTCCTTAACTGAACATAGCACTGGCCATGTTAGCCGATACCATTGGCTGAACAAGACAAGGACCCTGCCTGTGGCAATGGTCAGTGTTCTGGAGAAGCTGATAGAAGAAAAACTCCACCATGGGTGTACCGGAATCCCTTCCTGACCCATAGTGATAAAATACAACCTGAAGCATGAACTTGGATTACTTGTCCCTTCGCTGTGGGACTACTCGTGTTGTTTGTGTCTGTAAGCGAACCAATCCTGCACGGTGCTGAGCACATTGGCCCAGCCCTTTAACACACCAAAGGACATGAGTCGTTCCATTGAATTCAGGAGAACTGCTTATGTGCTGAAATTTAAGCACATGCTTAACTGCTTTGCTGGATCAGGCCAGTGTTCTCAGCACCTTGCAGGTTCTGTTCTCTCGTTCCTAGAATTTGCACGAAGGCTGGGACTGGCCAGTTTCCAGCAGGCCCTTCATAACCTTCCATAACTCAGGCAAGTCTTCTTGGAAGAGTCTGATCATGTAGATTTAGCAGTTTTTTGTCATATAATATGTAAATCTCACTGGAACCTTTAACAACCTAGGACCATATAAATGATGTAAACCTTTGTGCTTCAGGGCATAAACCAACTGCTAACTATCTGGGACTAGGAAAACGCTTCTGCTATGGTACATGATTGCAAAATGGCCTATTAGGGAGGATTTACACATTCCTCTGAATCATCTGCTAAAACCACTTTTGGTAACATGATATCCGTCTAGATCAGCTTTTCTCAAATTGGGGTCCATGGACCTCCAGGGGGTCCGCTGGCCCCGCTGATCAACTCCTCCCCCTCCCTCCCTCCCTCAACTTCTCCCCCTCCCTCCCAGCGCCTCCTGCATGCCGGGGAACAGCTTTTCAGCGGTGTGCAGGAGGCGCTGGGAGGGAGGGGAGAAGAGGGGACGGGATGCGCTCGGGAGCGGAAAGTGGTGGGGAAGAGGAGGGGCAGGGGTGAAGCGGGGCTGGGAAAAGGTGGGGCAGGGAAGGGGTCTTTGGGGAAGGGGTGGAGTGGGGGAGGGCTTGGGGTTGAGCAGGGGTCTTGGGGGTCCGCAAAAATCTTTAAATCAAAATGGGGGTCCTCGAGTTGCTAAAGTTTGAGAACCGCTGGTCTAGATAGACTATTGATCTGATCTGGTGCAGTATTTCTGGTTCCCTACATTTGTAGCCATTTTCCGGATCATTTCAGCCTCTGCTATATCTTTCCAAAGGTGAGACTGCCAGAATGCAATGCAGTGCTGCAGGTGAAGGTGGCTGTTTTGATATCAAGTCCATTATTCTCCCTCTCTCTCTCTCTCTCTCTCTCTCTCTCTCTCACTGCACTCAGAAATAGTAATAGCAGATACCTCCCCCGAGTCCTCCACACTGAGTCCTCGGTCCTTTTCCTCAGAGGATCCCTCAAGCCAGAGCCCATCAGCCTATATGAGAAGTGTAGGTTCCTCGTGCCACTGTATGTTACCTTATACTGTCCTCTGTGATTTGCTTATTGGGTTTAAAACCCTACCAGCAATCTGACCACTAGCAGATATAGTAGAAATGCTGCCGCCTTTGGGTTAGCCTTTTGTTTAATTCATACCAGACCTGGTATACTCTCCTTAGATCCTTTCAAATGAGAAGCTTGTCAGTAATAAGTGGTAGAAACTCCATCTCTTGACACATGTAAATTTAGACTGTACAAAACATGTACAGTAGGGAAAGTGGGAGATAGCATCTTCGAGTCCTACTGTTCTCCCTAATGGCCCATCCAGGCTGATTGCCTACTGTCTGGTAGGCATTCCCCAGGTGTAAACCCCCTTGTCATTGTTACATAGTCAATATTCATAACTTCAGATACAGAAATGATACATGCATACAAATAGGATAATCATAACCTTTTCAATGACCCCTCACATTTCCTATCTTGCATAAAACACAGCTTAGTGATGCCGTATTGATATTATAACAATATCTCTATGAAGAATATGGGGCGTAGTGTCACAGGCCCCACTTTGGTTGGAGAGAGAGATGAGCTTTCAAGCGTACGCAGAACTCCTCAGGTCTGGGTATGTACATCCCCCGTGTCTCTCTCATCTCCTGGGAGCAGCACAACTACAGCAACACTGCCTGGGGCAACTTTGGGCTGCTTTTTAAGGAGGAGTCATGCCAGAAACCAGAGCCCGGTCCTGCTCAGACGGGACCAGCGGCGTCACGCTGTAGCACCAGAAAGACATTGGCAAGTCGGAAGGAATTCAGAGAAGAATTATTGGAATGATGAAGGTGCCACAAAGACTGGCCTGTGAGTGACAGTGGTTGGTTGTTGTGGCAGAAAAAGGCACAGTCAAGCTCTCGCACAGCAAAGAATGCGAAAGTAATCATTTTAGTTTAATTAGATGGTTGAATCCTGTGACTTTTTCCTTCCAGTTGTTTGGCAAAGCAAATTCTGAGGAGAGTCACATATTTTCTCATTACAGTAAGAATTGTTTGAAACCATTTAATATTCTACTAATAATTTGAAGTCATTTAAAAAAATACTCCACTATACTGGGTACTCAGTACTCACAGCCAAGAGCAGCCTTGCTGAACCGTGGGGTGGGGGCTGACACAGATCTTTAGCACCCACCCCATCCAAGAGTCATATCTTTTGTCACCAAAGTCTTGGCCATAGCAAACATCACTATTGTTTGTTATGTGTATTGTGGCAGTGCCTGAAAGGCCCAGTCATGGGCCGGGGCCCCAGTGTGCTAGGGGCTGGACAAGTAGAGAACAGAAAGATGGTCCTTGCTTCCAATCTAGGTCTGAGATAAAAGACGACAGAGGGCTGCATCCAGCAAGATGAAGAATACAAGGCTACAGTGGGACACCACTGGTCAGTATGAGTCTCGGCATGCCAGCGGCCGACCTGTTGTCAAGGTTTTTGTAGGCATCACAGCAAACGCACCTTTCCAAGAGGGATTTAAAGGCAGACAAGGAGGTGGCTTTGTGGATGTTTACAGGGAGCTCAGCATGGAAAAAGAGTTCAGAGGGGCTTGCTTGAAAATGTAACAAGTGGGCAATGGAGGCTGGAACCACTGGCAGAGCACCGATGGGAGCTGACCTCTCAAAAGCATCTGAGATATGACAGGCAGAGTGGGGACAGGCTGTGACATACTTGAAAGTGAAGGCTGAATAGTTTGGTGCAGTGAAGAAGGAGTTGCCTGTGCAGCGATGCAGAGAGAGGCGTGACATGGTCAAAGTGCTGAGCCAGGAAAATGCTCGTGACAGCAGCGTTCTGAATGGATGTGAGTGCACCAAGATTGCATTGTCGAGGCCAGAGAGAAAGCTGCTGCAGTAATCGAAACAGGAGAGTGATAGATTCCAAGGCCGGAAGGGACCATTGTGATCATCTAGCCTGACCTCCTGTGTAACACAAGCGACAGAACCTCCCTAAAATAATTCCGAGAGCAGATCTTTTTCTTTAAAAATCCAATCTTGATTCAAAAATTGCCAGTGATGGGGAATCCACCACGAGTCTTGATAAATTGTTCCAATGGTTAAGGACTGTCACTGTTAAAAATTTATGCCTTATTTCCCGTGTGAATTTGTCTAGCTTCAACTTCTAGCCATTGGATTGTCTTAGACCTTTCTCTGCTAGACTGAAGAGTCCGTTACTAAATATCTGTTCCCCAAGTAGGTACTTGTAGACTGGGATCAAGTCACTCCTTAACCTTCTCTTTGTGAAGCTAAATAGATTGAGCTCCGTGAGTCCATCACTGTAAGAAAGGCAGGTTTTCTAATCCTTTAATCATGCTCCTGGCTCTTCTCTGAACCCTCCCCAATTGATTACATCCCTCCTGAATTGTGGTCGTGAGAACTGGACACAGGATTCCAGAAGCGGTTGCATCAGTGCCAAGTAAAGGAGTAAACTAACCTCTCTGCTCCTACTTGAGATTCCCCTGTTCATGCAGCCCAGGGTGGCATTAGCTTGTTTGGCCACCACGTCGCACTGGGAGCTCAGATCAGATGAATATCCACTACGACCCCTCAAATCCTTTCAGAGTCATTGCTTCTCAGGATAGAGTCGCTATGAGCGTTCTTCCTAGATGTAGACAATTACAGTGAGCTGTACTCACTCATACATTGTTTGCGCCCAGTTTACCAAGCAATCCAGATCACTCTGTACAGTGACCTGTCCTCTTCATACTTTACCACTTCCCCAATTTTTATGTTATCTGCAAATTTTATTAGTGGTGATTTTATGTTTTCTCCCAGGTCATTGATACAAATGTTAAATCAGCGTAGGGCCAAGAACCGATCCCGGCAGGATCCCACTAGAGAAACACCCACTGGATGATGATTCCCCAAGATGAGTAGAGCCTGGATGAGAGTTTTAGCTGCATGGGTGGAGGAAAAAGGCCAGATTCTAGAATTATGCAGGAAGAATCAGCAAGGTGTAGGATGTGGATGTCAGGATCTAGAGAGGGGTCTGAGTTGAAAATGACACCCAGGTTATGGGCCTGAGTGGGGTTGTCCACAGTGATCAAGACAGGAGATGGCAGGAAGGGTTTATTGCGGAGGGAGATCGAGAGCTTTGTTTTAGCCACGTTGAACTTGAGGTGACAGCTAGACATCCAGAGAGACAGGCCGAGATTCTGGTTTGGACAGAAGGAGACAGGTCTGGAGCAGAGAGGTGGATCTTTGCATCCTCTGCCTGGAGTTGATAGTTGAATGTGTGTTTGCAGATGAGATTACCCACAGACAAGGTGGAGATGGGGAAGAGAAGGGGACCAAGGACAGAGCCCTGTGGGACCCCCAGTGATAGCTGATGAGGGGTGGGGAGATGAGGAGTATCCTATCTATCTTCAGTACGTATATGGTCCCCATCAGCGTAGTCTCTGAGCACCTCACAATGTTTAATGTATTTATTCTCCTAAAACCCCTCGGAGGCAGGGCAGGGCTAGAACTGGGGCACAGGAAGTCTGAGGCGGAGCAGGGAATTGAGCCCAGGTGTCTCAGGTTTTAGGCTAGCATCTTGACGACTAGAGCATCTGAAGAACACATTGAAGCTGCTACTGGAGAGGTAAAGGAGAATGAGGAGAAGACAAAGGCAGGAAGCCAAGACTTAGCTCTTGAGGAGAAGAAGAATGTGGTCAATGGTGTTGAAAGCAGCCAACAGCTCAGGGAGGATGAGGAGGGAGTGCTGGTTCTGAGCTTTTGCAAGGAGAGGTCATAGAGCCTTAGGCCCCGATGCTGCAAATGTTTGTGCACTTGTGTAACGTTGGAGGCGTGTAAGTGTTCGCAGGATCAGGGCCTTCGCCGCAAAGAAAGGTGGAGAGAACGGCTGTAAATCCCATGGGCATGGGATGGTTGGACACTGATGTCGCGGGAGATGAGTCAGCATGGACTTGACGGTTGTAAGTGTAACACCGACAGACCCCGGTCGTCGGTGGGCGGAATTGAATCTGGGACCTATGGAGCTAAATGCACAAGCCTCTACCGCATGAGCTAACAGCCAACGGCTGTTAGCGAAGGCTGTAGAGCAGACGCATAATCTCTCTCTCTAAGTGGTCTTGGTGCCATTAGATGGGACAGACACCACACCCAGGAGGTGTCTGGGTTACATAAGTAGCACACAGGGCTGTGTTTGCTTAGGGCAAACCCTTGAGGAGAATGATGAGTAAGGCCACGAGGCATGTGCGAGAGGTCTTCTGCTGCTGCTTTTGTGAAGACGTCCTTGGGATCACGGTTTGGAACTTGAGAAAAGCCCCCTTTCCCCTAGCAACCTGGATGGTGCTTGAGGACAGGCACCAATGTAAAGCCCCTCAAATAGTTTGTTTTTTTTACAAAAGCGGCACTGAGTTGGGGGAAAGGGAGACAAACAGGAAGTCGTCCCCCCCCTTTTTCAATGCTGTTCGCAATACACGGTGATCCCTTCCAACCACAACCACGGGGCAAACTGGAGAAATGGTCTCAAGTAAATAGAATGAAATTCAATAAGTACAAATGCAAAGTACTCCACTTAGGAAGGAAGAATCAGTTGCACACATACAGAATGGGAAATGACGGCCTAGGAAGGAGTCCTGTGGAAAGAGATCTGGGGTCATAGTGGATCACAAGCTAAATATGAGTCAACAGTGTAACGCTGTTGCAAAAAGAGCAAATATCATTCTGGGCTATATTAGCAGGAATATTGTAAGCAAGACACGAGAAGTCATTCTTCCACTCTACTCCGTCCCCCTCCCACACTCTGAACCTCTCGCCCCACCTCCACCACATGAATTTTGTTATGTGCACCAATATGGAGGTGATGTGTGACATCACCTCCATATTGGTGCACATTACAAAATTCATTCCACATATGGACATAAAAAATTAGAGGGAACACTGCATGTAACCCCTGTGGTTTGATGGGAAATGTATACTTACTAGAGGTGTCTTCCCCAGCATCACGCTCCGCTGCCAACTGGTCCTGTGACGGGATGGGCTCCAGGGTTAAAAACAGTTCTTGGCTGTCGGAGAGAATGGATCCTCCACTTGCCCACCTCACATTCTCTATCTCCTCTTCCTTGTCAACAATGTCTTCCTTGTTGTTGCTCAAGATCGCCCAGGGCTCCTGGGAGGTATCCATGGAGCATTTTCGGGTAGTGGTGGGCGTGCCACCGAGAAAGGCATGCAGCTCCTTGTAAAAGTGGCATGTCTGTAAGGCAGAACCAGAGCGACTATTCGCCTCTCTTGTCTTCTGGTATGCTCCCGAAGCTCCTTTATTTTCACGTGGCACTGCTGGGTGTCCCTGGTGTAGCCCTTCTCCCCTATGCCCTGCACAATCTTGGCATAGATATCAGCGTTTCTTCTGCTGGATCGGAGCTGTGCCTGCACAGACTCTTCTCCCCACACAGCAATAAGATCCACCACCTCCTGTGCGCTCCATGCTGGAGAGCGTTTGTGGCCTTGCGTCTCCATGATCAGCTGTGCTGGCGAGCTCTCCACGCTGATCAAACAGGAAACGAAAATTCAAAAGTTCCCGGGGCTTTAACAGGGCAGCGGCTGTTTCCCGTGTACCTGGCTGACATGCAATGGAGTTGAAAGTGCTCTCCAGAGCGGTCACAGCGAAGCACTGCGGGACTCCTCCTGGAGGCCAATTCATTCGAATTACACAACCCAGTGTCTATACTATTCCTATGTGACCCGTGGATGTCGAATCAAGCGCTGCATCTCTCGTGGAGCTGGAGTACAGAAGTCCACTTTACAGGCTACTTAGGCTGGCAGACAAGACTCGGTAGTGTAGACACATGCATTATTAGATTGACTTAACACGGCTTGGGTCGACCTCAATTTGTAGTGTAGACCAGGCCTCAGTCTCCCATTTCTAATGTCTAGGGAAGAAAGGACTTGAGGCTCCATCTTGGTTTGCCCTGTTTGCTAGTTGCTTGCCTCTCCATCTTGTGCAGGGCTGGTGTAGGACCGTGGAGAAAGGTGATGATCAGGAGACAGCGCAGGCATCCAAAGTGGCCAAGAGGCTCAGGCAGTAAGCCAGTTGGGCTTCAGTCGGGGCTGTCTTCCCCGCTGGAATGCTGAGAAAACCGTGGCAGTTTGTGGGCAGATACTCCAGCTGTGACCTTCCAGAATGAACTCCAGCTGCAGGGTACCAACTTGGAGGATATCAATGAACAAGCAGAGCTTGCATTCACACGTTGGCACAGTGGACAGTTGGGCATTCAGCTGGCTAATCGCCAGGGGGCCTAGACTCAATTCCCCTCCTTCGATTCTTCATACGTCAAGCTCAGAGGAGGAAATCAGAAAAATATTGCCCACTGTTTTCTTAGTCAACTTCTAATCTTTAAAATCTGATGGAAACACTGAGAAGTAGCAGGGCACGATTATTTGATGGCCAGCTTGGGTGCTCTTTTATCGCCACTGTGTCTATCACACTCTTCAGCCAGCCTGGAGGGCATTTTAGTGCTATAAAAGTCTGCATTGCAATAGAATGCTCAGCTGGAGTTTTGTGAATTTAAACATTTTCAAAATTGTATACCATAATTCATAATAGATACATATTTGGGAAGGAAACCTAAGTTTCCCCAGCTAAGTAACAGCCCTTAGATGTAGGACTGGTCTACACTGAAAACTTACTCCAGCCTATCTCCGTCTTGGGGTGTGAGAGACAGAGCCATGCTGGCCAACCCCCTGTGGAGACAGCGCTAGCCCGACAGAAGGATTCTTCTCTTGCCCCAGCTGCCACCTCTCAGCAGGTGGATTAACCAGTGATAGGAGCACCTCTCCCAGCGCTGTAGTGTGTCTGCACCGAAGCCTGTGCAGTGCGGCAGCTGTGTTACTGCAGTGTGTGAGGTGTAGACATACGCTAGGAGAGAGGAATGTGCTGTCTAGAGGTACGTGTGACCTGTTCTTGTTATGAGTGGCTGGGACACAGCTGGTTTTCACACCTCTACTGATCAGAGCTTTACGTTGGTTTACAATGTTTATAAATATAAATTGACCCCCAAGAGGCTCCAGGCAGCGGTGGAGGGAGGGAGTTGCAGGAGGCTGAGGGGGTCAGGGAACTGATGGGCATACATTTGGAGGTAGGAGGCTGGGTGGCATGCAGCTCTGCATATGGGAATGGGGACTTGAGGGGGGAGGGCAGTACCAGGAGGTGGGATCAAAATAAAGAAGTACTAGATTATAAAATCCCATCCCTTGTTCAAGGGACCAGTTTCTAGTAATCTGATAGTACTTAACTCAAAGAGTCTTCCAAAGAATCGGAAATGGATTGTGTCTATTTCCAATACAACTGACCCGTTCTGGCAGCTGAAGAATTCGTTCTTCCCAGCACATGCAGCGCCTTCAGTGCGATGGGTGCAGCGTGCCGGAGTTTTAGCATTTCCCTGTGGCTGCTTTAGCCTAGCTGGTGGTGTAGCATTACATCACCAGTGCAGGAATGAGAGTCCAGTGTGGAGGGAGGAGAGCAGTAGGCTGCATGTTGGAGGCCTCGGGCTTCTCAGTGCACCTTCAGTCTGCTTTCCCTCACTCATTGCATACCCAGGAAACACAATAGTGATCTCCATGGTTACATTCATTCTCCTGGTGCCTGTGCACTCACAGGTGGGATCTGCTGACCCCTGAACATGGTTCCCAGCTCCCCAGCCAGCCCCCTCGAGGCCAGCCATCCCGCCAGCTCCTGCACAATTGTTCCCGCTCTCTGCATCTTAAAAGCACATGTGACTCCTTCCTGGTGCCTTCCTCTTTAATGTTCCTTTTACTCTGCGGTTCTGGGGGGAGGCCTGGGGCTGTTCTCCAAGCCTCGCATTTCCCTACCCTGCGCGCCTTGGCATCCGAGGGCTTTTCCGAGATGACATGCTTTCTGTCAGGCTGTGGGGGAGGCGAGAGGAAGTGGTCGCTCCTGCTCCCTGCACATTCACAGAACAGCCTGCACCAAATCCGAGCGCTTAGCTGATAACTTTCTAAAGAGAAAGAAACCAGTAAATGGCCCAATTAAAACAGACAAAAGAGGAAAATGTGAGTGAGCGCTGGAGTGTTGGCGAGAAGGCTAGGCTCTGTGGGAAGTGCTCCATGTTTGTCTGCCAGTACCTGTTACTTGAAGGGCTCTGACATTTTCCAGACTTCCCTGCAGGGATAGCAACACCTGATTCCACTTAAAACTTGTAGTGTGTCTCCCCCCAGCCCTACACCTCACCCTAGAAACCATAGAGTGTGGAGAGAATGAGGATGTAATTAGCTGGGAAAAACTTCCCAGGACTTCCGTCAACGTATTTCAGAGCCACACTTGGATACGGCTAACACACAAACATGCACAAGGCAAGAGGCGTGGGGCTGAGAGAGGTGCTCAGGTGCTCGCTGATCCTCTGCCCAGTTTGCAACTTTCACATGCACCAAAATGGCTGTGCTTGCGACGTGCCCACGACTGAGACCTGAGGAGGATGGGAACGTCACCCCAGGGAAGCGAGGAAGCAGTTTGCTCCATAAAGATTTGCACAGAACAAACATGCTGCAGCCTGTGTCTATTTAGCATCTGCAGACCTCTTCTCCTCTGTGGCTGTGGCTGTGTTCTCCAGTTCCCTGCCCCCATCCCGTTCTGTGCTGGATGGGACAGCAGGCCCTGCTTGCAGGATGTTTTTCAGCGTTCCAGATTTATGGTTGTCTGTGTCAGATTTAGTAGGTGTAGGACTCCTGAGAAAGCGGAGGTCTGTGTGCAGAAATGGTGAAGGAGGGGCTGAAGGAAGAAGCTGCTCTGAGACAATCCATCATGCACGAACCATCACTTAGAAGCTACTCTGAGACGGCTATCGGATTCAAGGAACGAGACACAGAAAATCCCAAAGCCTCTGTGAGCAGGCTCTGTGCGGATAGAGCCCGGAAGGGGCGGCTAGCGCCCTCTGGTGTGAGGAGTCCCAGGTTTTAGCTTAGGAGAGCAGCTCTCCTCCCTCTCCCAACGCAGCGGGGCGGGGGGGGGAGGGCTGTGTCACCCAGTATGACCCATAGCACAGACTTTGGGAGCACAGTACTGCTGGAGGTGCTGACCTTAATGCCCTGTGCAGCACATGCCATGTTTCAGCACCCCTGGCCAGCGAGCCCTGACACCTCTGGGCTTGGCAGTTCAGAGCCCCGGCACCTCTGCCCTGGCACATCCGTTATGAAAGTAAAAAAGAAAATTGCTTGAGCCCCAGCACCGCTTTAATTACAAACTAAGCCCTGCCCCCAGCGCTGTGCTTCTGGGTGTGGCGTCCCTCGTACCAGGGATATGCTTCATCATGTCTCTTCTAGCAACGTTTGTTTTATTAAAGACGATGATCATGGTTCCAAAATGAAGGTTACCCCAGGATTTTCTTTTCAGTGGGACCTTTGTGGTCTTCTAAATCGGTTTGGACATGACTATTTTGGGGGGAAGGTACCAGGAGTGATAGCTCTCAGCATGCCTGATGTTCCTGCAGTACCCATGTGCTGGAAGTCATGTCACTAAACTACAGGCTGGAAAAAAATATTTTTTTTACAGATTTCAGGCAGGGTCTCCCCCTTTTTCCGAACATTTTTTGTAGAACACTGCCATGAAAATTCACACCCGCAAAGACACACGCTGTTGGGTGACTACGAACATTGTCTAAGAGAACAACGTATCAGACCTGAAGCATGAATGCCAGCGTTCCCAGTCAGCCCGGGTCAGACTGTACGAGTGGATGCCACAGACGGTTCGCAGACCCTGCCTGGCAATGAAGATGCCAGTGAGTGTAATCAAAGAGATCCCAGGGTGGGCCCGCCAGCAGAGGAAGGAGCAGGCTCGCAGCTCTGGCCTGCACTGCCCCAGGTCCCGGGCTGTCCCTAGGTGGAGGAGCAGCACGTGGGACACAGACACAGATGGTGCCAGTCTGAGCGGTTGAGGCTGCTCCTTGGAGACCTTGCTGTTCAGCACTGGGGAGTTATTGCCAGGTAGGGTCCCTCCACCCTGCCAGAGCATAGGCATGGGGGCTTCCCTGGGACGTCCCTGGGACGTAGGGTATATTCCCCTATCTCCCTCTAGATTTCCGCTGGCCCCGGTCCTCCCGCCATGACCATCGTCTGGGCAAACACACACACGTGTAGCTTTTCCTTGCCCAACACAAAACAATTACTCTACAGGCCCGGTAGCTACAGAACAGCACGCCTTCCGAACCTCCCCCTACCCTGGAGATCACAAATCTAATCTGATAAAAGAACCCCCAAAAACAATTAAAGTGTCTAAGGAAAAATAACACCCAAATCAAAACTACCCAAACTGGGAAATAAAACTCCTCCCATGAACCCTCTCCTCCCCAGGGCAGAGGGGAAGATGCCTGGCGAGCCTCTGAGGGCATGTGTTTAATTGTTGTTTATGGGATGGTGTGTGCTTGTGAGCGGGGTGGGGCGGGAGAGTTGAGGGGGATGGAAGTAGCTGTATGCGGGATTCTCTTACTAACTTGGCTAGGGGAGTTAAGGTCGCTGCTGCAACAGGGTTCTCTGCGCCTTAGACCTTGTTCGAGCGCGGCACTTCAGAAGCCTGAATTCAGACGTTAGAACCACAGAGAAGAACATTAGTATTAAAAGCAAAACCAAAACACACAAGCCCAGCCATTCCCCCAGGCAGCCAGGTGGCAGAGCATTTGGGGCAGTGCCAGGTCTAGCCCATTGGGGGCCCTAGCAGGAATATTTTGCACCCCCACAACACATACTAATAATTAATGGGGGGGCCTTGAGCTGCTTGGGGCCCTAAACAGTTGCTTAGTCTGCTTCTGCCTAGCGCCGGCTCTGAGGTGGTGTTTGAAAGACTGGAACCGTGCCTTTGAGAGGCTCCCAGAGTGAACACCTGGCAGAAGCCCATTCACCTCGGGAGGGGAGCGGCTGCATTTTGTGCCAGCTGAAGTCTTCTGCTGCTTTCCAAGGCAGCCCCAGTGCAGTGGCGCAGGAGCCCAGCCTGGGTACGACCCCAGCTGGGCAACGCGTGGGGAGGTACATCACAGAGGAAAGGTTGCAGCATCCTGGCCAACAATGGCCACCTTTGAAGCCACCTCTCTGCCTGGTGGCCTAGGTGCAGTGACGCCCCAGGCACGGTCCTTCGCTCGATGCAGGTGTGGAGGGTGCCCAGACTTCAGGGTCTAGAAGGATTTTGCCCAGCCTTGGAATGATACCCCAGTGTGAAAGGTCACATGCATTTACCTGGTTGTAGGTGTGTAGTGGGTTTGTGGTGGTTCCTCCCACTCTGGCTCACTACATCCGTGGGTGCTGCCCACAGTCGGGGAATTAGCAAAGTCTGGCGTGAGGATCTGGGGCTCTGGTGGCAGCGTGGGGTGGATTCCCAGTCTGAGGGGGCTCCGGCTTTCAGGCCAGGCAGGCTATAAGCAGTCTGTGTGCTCCAGCCCTCAGGCAGGGCAGGGCAGGGCCTAGCATCCTAGCTCTGGCAGACAGTAGACTAACACAGCCCTCCTGGCCCAAGGTGAGGCGGCTGCCCCCCCAAGGGTGGCCCGACAGTGGGTCACCGGGACCCACCCCACTGCACTGGGTCCCGGCCCAGGGCCCAGCCCGGGGTGGAGTGTGCCGCCACTGGGTCAGCGGGGATCCAGCTGCAACACGCTGACCGGGTTTCAGGCAGCAACGCAGCTGGACTGGAGTCGGGGTCCTTGGGGCACTTTGCACGCTCGCCGCGGGGCGTCCCCCATCTCCCCAGGGTAGATAGCCAGCGGCAGTCCCAGCACTCCTCAGTGTGTCAGTCAGCTGGCGGCTCCAGCAGCACTGGCCAGTCCTCAGCTCGGCGGGCTCCCCTTCGGTCTCCAGCCTCGGGAGCGGGCAGAAGGCGTCTGTCTCCTCTGGCAGCTGCAGCCCAGCTGAGCTCCACTTCCTGTCTCACCTCTTAACTTCCTGTGGGAGGGGCGGGCCTGGCCTGGCTCCGCCCACCTGGGATCGGAGCGTGGTTCCGCCCCCTCTGGCTCAGTGGGAGGCCACTTCAGCGCCCTACAAGGTGCCACAGGGCAGCATTTGACATCAGAGGCAGAGCTCTGACGGGCGGGAGCAGAGGGTCTGTTGAACCGCTCTGGACTGCCTGGTACTTTTCTTTCATTTGAGTTACAAGCTGGTTTTCGTTTCTTCCCAGCCAGGTCTCTAGACAAACTCTATAACTTCGCCGACTGCTCTGGCCTCCACCTGATCTTTGCGCTGAATGCCCTGCGCCGAAATCCAAATAACTCCTGGAACAGCTCCAATGCGCTCAGCCTGCTGAAGTACAGTGCCAGCAAGAAATACAACATCTCCTGGGAGCTGGGCAACGGTGAGTGACCGGCCAGCTCGCCCGCAGCTCCCCGCAGCGTGGAGCTCAGTGCGGCAGCAAGGGAAGGGTCAGTTCCCCCTTCGGGCCGAACACTTGCAGGGTCCAGCAAGCTTTGCCCTTAGCCATTCAGTGGGGACTGGCGGGACGCTGCAGGGAGGAAGTGTGCCCTGTGGGAGTCCCAGCTTCAGAAGGACATCTCTGTAACATACCCGTCTGCTGGTATTTCACACGCAGAAATGCTTGCACCCAGCTCACTGCCGGTCACAGCAGGGCGTGCCACGGGCGTGCAGACAAGCCACTGCGTGGGCCAGCGGGCAATCACTAGCTACAGGAGACACCGTGAAGGAAGGAGCGTGGCAGTGGGGAAGGGGCTCTGCAGGCCCCCCGTTAGCAGGGGGGCTGGAGCGATGCGGACAGTGGGGGGGTTGTGAGCCATTGAACCCAACTGTAAATCCTCGATAGAATGGAAACCTCTTCAAGTCAGGGGGTGCTGCAGCGCCTCCAGCACCTCTGCCCATTAGCTCTCAGCTGGCCCCAGGGTTGCCAGGGGTAGAAAGGGGTAGTAAGGCCACTTCTCCACCTTCTCCCCAGTTTAGGAAAACCTGCAAATTGAACCCCAGGCTGGTGAAGGACAGCGAGGGGCGCTCCCAGCACCCATTCACTCCTAGATCCCTCCTGCCTCTCTGGCCTCCTCTACATTTAAAGCTTACGCTGGCCTAGCTACGTCGGTCAGGGGGTGAAACCCACCCCCACCAGCGACAGGTCTTCTGACACAACCCCCGGTGTAGAAGCAGCTGTGCTGATGCAAGAGTGCGTCTGTTGACACAGTCTATGTCCACACTTACACCAGTGGCTCTCAACCTTTCCTCACTTAACGTGGTCCCAGTGGACGTTTTGTTATTAGGTCGCTAATCTATTAGAGAACATACTCCTTTAAAGTCCTGCGATGTTCCCTTATAACGTTGTGTGGGGGCATGGGGGCTTGCCCTGTTTCGCCTGCCCAGCGCTCCTGCCAGGGAGCGGGGTCAGGGTGTGGGGGCTTGCCTGCTCCCTAGCTAGAATACCGGATGGGCGGAGCGGGGCAAGCCCCCGCCCCCCCATCCCGCTATGCCCCTGCCTCACCCAAGCTTCACAATCAGCACTGATAAGTACAGTAGTAAATTGTTTCTTTAAAATGATTTAAAACTTATACTGTATATGTATATAATGTCTTTTTTCTGGCGAAAAAAATTTCCCTGGAGCCTATCCCCCTCCCTCACCTCCCATTTACATGAATTCTTATGGGGAAATTGGATTTGCTTAACATCGTTTTGGTTAAAGTTGCATTTTTCAAGAACATAACTAGGCCATTAAGTGAGGAGTTACTGCACTGTCCCCATTTCTCTTGCGTACCCCCAAGTTTCACCTCACTTAAAAACGACTTGCTTCCAAACCCAGCCGTAAAAATACAAGTGTCCCAGCACGCTAGTCCTGAACAATGGCTGAGGGTCTCCTTTTTACCATATCAGTATCAAATAACTCCACTGGACTATAAACACTGCACTTGCCTTTCAGAGTCTAGTCTATGGAGCAGTGTGAACGAGTCATGGTCCGTATGAAACTGTAGTTTGTCCTGACTCCACTAGTGCTTTTTATGGAGCCTGTTGTGAAACTAGGCAAGTCTCTAGCTGAGTTGATGTACCCCCCGAAAGACCTCTGTGTACCCCAGGGGTGTGCGTACCCCGGTTGAGAACCGCTGACTTAAACCATTTCAGCGCAGCCACTCGCTAGCGTGAGGGGAGGGGTCCCATTGCTGGAGTGAATCTGCCTTGCCGAGGGCCGGTGGCGAGGGTGATGTTGCCCTCATGCTGTCGGCTTAGCTGCACTGCTCAGGAGAGTGGCTTTTTCACACTCCTGCTGGGTCAACCTCATATTTAAGTGTAGCCCTGGCCATAACGAATGTCGTTCGGGCGGTGGTGTTCCCCCAGCACAGAAAATCTGTACGCTGTGGGTGGGTCTGCACTGAAAAGTGATGTCAGCGCAGCTTCTCTCAGGGCTGTGAAAAATCCCCTCTCTCCCCCCCACCCCCCAAGAGATGTTGTTAAGCCAAGCTAAGCCCCGGTGCAGACAGCGCTAGGTGGACAGAATTCTGTCTCTCGGGGAGGTGGGTTACCTGCGCGGACGGGAGTCCCTTCCCGGTGCTGTGGGAAGTGGCTGCGCTGAAGCACTGCGGAGCTGTGGCTATGGCACTGGGGTGTTTTCAGGAGAGCCCTCGCCCGTGTCTACACTAGTGGGCTCTGCCAGCGTAGGTGCTGCAGTGTAGACAGAGCCTCTGTGCGTCGCCAGCCAGGAGGTCCCCTGCTGTGGCTCTTTCCTGGGCGGGGGGGTGAGCTGGGTGTCCTTCTCCAGAAGGACTGAGCGGCTTTTCGATGTTGATTTCCCAGAGCCCAACAACTATCGGACGTTGACTGGCCGTGCCGTGAATGGCAGTCAGTTGGGGAAGGACTATACCCAGCTGAAGAGTTTGCTGCAGCTTATCCGCACCTACGCCAGAGCCAGCCTCTATGGGCCCAACATTGGGCGGCCCCGAAAGAACGTCATCGCTCTCCTGGAGGGGTAAGTGATGCGGGTTACATCCAGGGCCCTCAGATCTCCCTTCACCCAGGCTGATGGAGGCCAAACAAGTTCAACTCCCACCCTGCAGATGCACGGAGTCTCTGGCTGGGCGAGCTCGGTGCACTGCTGTTTGTCACAACTGCCACTCCGTGTAATGGCGCGAAGGAGGCCAAGGGTCCCCGCGTGGGAGAGAACGTCTGGAGTGGGGACCTGGGGGCCCAGAATCCACGGGGAGCAGGACTGGGCAAGTACAGATACACCCATGCTTAACTCGGAGTGTTTTGCTCCCATGCTGTGACGCTGTCAGCCACACACTGTCCGTTTAGGGTCTGAGCTCCTCAGACAGGGATTCTGTCTCCGATATGTTTATACAGCACCAGAAACCAGGGGCCCTGATCCTGCCTGGAACCTTCTCACACAAGAGCTAGACAGGTAATAATAATAATGGTGGTAATACTTAGAGGAGGAGCAACAGTAAGCAGGGAGTGTGCCTTGTCTCGGTCTCTTCAGAGGACAGGAGAGACGCTGCTTCCCTGCTCTGTTTGGAGTATCCTGTCTCCCTCATCCTGCCATTCAGATCAGCGCAGAGAGGAGGGGCCTGGCACATGGCTGTCCGTGTGCTGCCAGACTTTGCCTTGTGCCAAGAGGGGAAGAGTACAGAGCTGGGGACAGTGCTCCACAGTCATTGTCAGCATTATTGCTAATAATTGTTTGGTTTGACTCTGACCCTAAGCCACTTAAATGATTTCCGTGGGCTACAGTAGAAGGGCCAAATCCCTACTTTCCACTTCTGAAGCAGGGGCCAGGGCTGGGCAAGGTCCCTCCCCTTGGTCTTGGAGAAGAAACTCCTCTGGCAGACTGGCTGTGCCGTTAAAAGGCACCAAACAGCCAAGTCCTGTCAGCACCTCTCAGAATCAGAGAACACCGTGATTCCTGGATGGCTTTAGCCATCCTCGGCATTTCAGCTTTGCACTCCCGGGAGCTGCCGAAGGGTGTCCAGGAGCCAGAGGAGGTGCTGGAGGGCACGCGTGCTGTGGTCTCACATCTTCCTACGTATGAGGAAGTGGGCAGTGAGGTTCAGCCGGGGCTAAAAGCGAGCGAGGCCAGAGAGAAGGGAGCAGCAATAGTGCAAGGGGATAGCAGAAGAGCAGGCGAGACGGTGATAGACACAAACAGCTGGAAGAGACACAGGACAGCCACAGAAACATGGGAGATGCAGGAGTCTCCTGGGAAAAGGAATTTGCATTGTCCTGAACAGGACCATTGTTCGGTGGCAGCAGTTCCCTGAAGGACTGTGAACAAAAGCTGCAGTATGGGGCTGGGCAAGGGGAGGCGGCTAGTGGATTCCGTGGGGAGCGGAGTTAGGTCCAGACTTCGTTAACAGCTGCATGAATAATCTGGCATAGACAATAAACAGTGCACGAACGTAATCCCTGGTGCACCAAGGAGAGAGCTCCGACCAGATCCTCAGCGCCGTTCCAGCAGCACAAACGAGCCGCAGAGCTGCCTTTAGCAGCCCCCTGAGATTCCACTGCCTCCATGTGTCTCCGCCACCCCCACTCCCAGGCTCTGACCTAGCAACTGTGTCTAGGAACCAAGAGGCCATGGACAGCCAGTGCAGTTTACAACAGACATGAGGCTGCTCTAAGTTGTGTTCAGAGCTGACCTGGGTCCTGGCCAGCCCCAGCACGTCCCCGGGGGCGGGAGCTGTACCTTTACGTGTCTGAGCTCTCCAGACAGGGAGTGGGGGAGGGGTGCTGCAGAAGCCCATGGACCTGTCACAGGGGACCCGGGTCAGCACTGGAGCTGGGGGGAGGCCAGGCTGGAGCAGGCATCCCCGTACCAGCTCTGCGCTGGACAGGAGTACGCCGCTCATGCCACTGTGGCTAGAGGCGCTGGCCACCCTGAGTGCATCCCTATGGCCTCCGACTGATACACACGTGGGGACGGCTAGTCCCCGCCTTGGCACACTAGCTAGATTAGAGTTAACAGGAGCGTGTCTTGAGCTGAGACTCTCACTCCCAACTCCAAGTGTAGACGTACCCTAATAAAAAGAGGCTCGGTCTCTAGCACCAAGGGCCCCCCATGATTACTGAGCACAGCACCCCCCTCCTGTGGCCCTGGGATGAGTGGCCCAGAGATGGCTAACGGGTCCTGGCCGTTCTGGAGGGGGATCAGTGGTGGGCAGATTGCTCTGCTCCCGGATTTGTCTTGGAGCTCAAGTGACCACTTCTTTGGTGACACTGCTGGAAGGGGTGGGATGCAGAAGGGGGGTGACAGTCACGCCTGCCTCACCCTCAGCCTAGGCTGTTCTCACAATGCTGGAGCAGGTGCAGCTGGTTCATGGAGAGCTTTGTGATTCTGATTATTGGCTATAATGTCTCAGTGCTGACAATGCTCGTGGTGCTGGACAAGGTGCTGCGACAAAGGCATTCTTTGCCCAGCAAAGAGCCCGAGCTGACACACAGACCTAGGCCTGTAGGAAGTGGAACTGAAGGGCAATAGGGATTTCAAAGCAGTGGTTTGGAAGAGATGGGACAAATGCTAAGCCATTGGTCTCTTTCTTTGAATCTTGCCTACTCTTCAGTGTTTCGCTAGTAGACTTTTAATTCTCTTCAAAAAGGACTTTCCCACTTCTTTCTTCTCTGAGCAGTGTTCACGGGTGTTATAGAGTTGGATCATAGATAATTTGTGTGCTGTGTGGGAACATCTTACAACCTGTTTCCAGCTTCCAGTCTGCATCCCATCTACAGTGAAGAGAGTTCGCAGGGTTGTTGTCCAGAATAGATTTCTTCTGCTGGCTCCATATCCTTTGTAGACTTCTAATTTGCTTAAGGCTTGATGTCCTAGGAACGGTATTTGTCTTAATAAATTATCTATGGTGGAAGCGTTATAGCTAAAAGATTTAAATTGTTCTGTTTGGCTAAGGGCTTTGTCCTGGCCTTTCTGATACACTGTGGTGTTGGGTTAGAGTTCATCACGCTTTCCCCATTAATTATTTGTATAAGTCTCCTCCGTTAATCAGATCCACACAGTGATTTGTAGGTATTGTGTTTGTACCCAACTTCCCTTTAGCCTCTTGCCTCTCCTTGAAATACTGTTATAGATGGGTGCACAAGACTGCATGAAATGGTATGCTGTTTGAAGCGGCTGGGTGTAATTAAGACTGCATTATATTTATACTTCAGGGATGGTCTGAGTGTAGAATCCTTTTCTGTTGCTATACTCAACTGCTTTATATTGTTGTAAATGTCCTGTATCTGCCAGGACTGTCTCTCCATGAATGGAGTCTGTCAGTAGGGGCTGTTCATGACATTAGCAGAGATGTGTTCTCTCTGAAATGCCTTGTTCTGCAGATCACCGTAATTGTAGCTGTGTAAATGTTCCTAGTCACAATCAAATCACCGTGGAGAACAACACACATAGCTACATAATACAATGTATTGCTGCTTACACAGGGCCGGCTTTAGGAAGTGCGGGGCCCGATTCAAACAGTTTTGACGGGGCCCCGTCAGGGATGACTGAAAAAAAAAAAACACGTAAAAAACACGTGGGGCTTGTACTCACCGGGCGGCGCTCCTTGTCTTCGGCGGTGGGTCCTTCACTCGCTCCAGGTCTTCGGTGGCACTGAAGGACCTGCCGCCGAAGTGCTGCCAAAGACCCAGAGCGAGTGAAGGACCCGTCGCTGAAGTGCCGCCGAAGACCCGGAGCGCTGCCGGGTGAGTAAAAATTAAAAAGGAGCCTCTAGCCAGGGAAGGGATTCTCGGCCACTTGCCCCCACCCCGGCGGCCCTGCCACTGGGCGCGGGGCCCTCTTAGGCGCGGGGCCCGATTCGGGGGAATTGGTGGAATTGGCCTAAAGCCGGCCCTGTGCTTACACATGAGAGTATTTCAAAACAAGCCAGGCAGAACACACAACCAGTGAGGTTGAGGCAGCAATCCCAAACATTGAAGGATCAGTCTCCATCAGAACATGGTGAATAGCAGAACCACGAGGGATAGAAGATTCAGTTTGGATAACAACACTGGGAAAACTTAAAGGGAAACAGTTTTAAAAGCTGGGAAGAAATTAGATAGCTGTATGTCTGAATGTGATTACACTTTAAAGTAGTCTCTTGCTCCCCTCACCTCCCACCACTGGCCACTTTGCTCTGCTTCTCATGGGGTGGTGGAGAGTGATTCTCATGCTGTACTTTCTAGCCAAAAATTAGACCTTGTCCAACTAGTGATCAATGGCTCCATGTCTAGTTGGCAGCCGGTATCAAGCGGAGTGCCGTAAGGGTCGATCCTGGGGCTGGTTTTGTTCAATATCTTCATTAATGAACTGGAGGATGGCGTGGATTGCACCCTCAGCAAGTTTGCAGATGACACTAAACTGGGAGGAGTAGTAGATACGCTGGAGGGTAGAGATAGGATACAGAGGGACCTAGACAAATTAGAGGATTGGGCCAAAAGAAATCTGATGAGGTTCAACAAGGACAAGTGCAGAGTCCTGCACTTAGGATGGAAGAATCCCATGCACTACTACAGACTAGGGACCGAGTGGCTAGGCAGCAGTTCTGCAGAAAAGGACCTAGGGGTTACAGTGGACGAGAAGCTGGATATGAGTCAACAGTGTGCCCTTGTTGCCAAGAAGGCCAATGGCATTTTGGGTTGTATAAGTAGGGGCATTGCCAGCAGATCGAGGAACGTGATTGTTCCCTTTTATTCGACATTGGTGAGGCCTCATCTGGAATACTGTGTCCAGTTTTGGGCCCCACACTACAAGAAGGATGTGGAAAAATTGGAAAGAGTGCAGCGGAGGGCAACAAAAATGATTGGGGGCTGGAGCACATGAGTTATGAGGAGAGGCTGAGGGAACTGGGATTGTTTAGTCTGCAGAAGAGAAGAATGAGGGGGGATTTGATCGCAGCCATCAACTACCTGAAAGGGGGTTCCAAAGAGGATGGATCTAGATGCTTCTCAGTGGTGGCAGATGACAGACCAAGGAGTAATGGTTTCAAGTTGCAGTGGGGGTGGTTTAGGTTGGATATTAGGAAAACCTTTTTCACTAGGAGGGTGGTGAAGCACTGGAATGGGTTACCTAGGGAGGTGGTGGAATCTCCTTCCTTAGAGGTTTTTAAGGTCAGGCTTGACAAAGCCCTGGCTGGGGTGATTTAGTTGGGGATTGGTCCTGCTTTGAGCAGGGGGTTGGACTAGATACCTCCTGAGGTCCCTTCCAACCCTGATATTCTATGACTCTATGATTCTAACTCCAAGGTAGCTGTTTATTCCTCACAGCCCCTGGGAGGGAGGGAGGATCATTGCCCACGTTAAGGGTGAGGGAGCAGAGTGGAGGTGAAATGCCTGGCCAGTGTCACGGGGAGTGTCGATGTTAACTGCTCAGTGAGCCTGGTGCTCACATTGGGAGACAAGAACTGACACTTTGATTGAAGATGACGAAGAACAGATTGCAGGGAGATGAGGCATTGCTTCTTTAGCTTAATGGCTGTTGCCTGCTGTGCAATGGAGACTTGTGAGTGCACAGGTGCAAGAGGGAATTTCTGCAGGCACAACAAACAGTCCAGTTTGATGAGGTGTTAATTAGCCCATTCATGGAGCCTGAGCTGTTGCACAGCAGACATGTTAGCTACCTACTGTGCTCCCAGGACTAGGAATCCCAGAACGGCAGGGTTCTTTGGTTGGGAAAAGGTTGTGGGATTGTAAGGAATTCGTGTCAATTTTAATAGCAGCTCAGGCTCTGGCACATCGAGTAATGCGTGGCCGATGCACACGGCAGTGCTGGGAAAGAAGTAGACAATAGAGCCGCATTGTCGGACTCTGGAATTCCCAAGGGTTCTGGCAGCCACGTGAAGAGTCAGCGTCGCAGGCCTCACTAAGCTGGCAGGAGTGCTGACTCTTCTGAGTCACTCTGGATCGTTAATAACGAAGCACGCGTACCTCTGTTGCAGCCAAACATATTTCTGTGCTTCTGGCTCCTGCGGCCCATAGCCTGATGTCACGTGGGCCTCTGAATGCTCCTGACTTCTGCCTGAACCACAGCACGCTAACAAGGTCAAAGCAGACAATGGACGCCAGTGCCAAGGTCGGGCCATCCATCAGCTCATGAACTGGGACCCCCCCGCCCTCCACATGTGGCAGCCATGCTGTGAGAGAGCTAGTCCTGCTTCCATCTCCCTGGAGCTCTGCTCTGCTCTAGTCTAGTCTACATAGGCTCTTATTCCATCCTCAGCCCACTTTCAAGTAACGTATTAAGAGATGTGGCTATCATCGGTCACGTGTGGCTTGTTCTTTTGTTCATCCTCTCCCGGCTGGGAAAGTTGTGTGCACAGGGGTGTGTTTGCTTTGGAAGGTTTGCTAGGGAAGTTTTGGTTTTTGTTTTAAATGTCCATGCTACTCTGTGCATGTTAGAGAAGACAGGTTGGAGCAGTGTCCTGGCACTTGGAGCAGAAGGTGGGAAAATCTGAGATGACCCTTAGCTCCGGTGGGACGGGCCCCAGGAAAAGCTCTGTCTCCTACACAGCCACAGACCTTCCACAGAACCCACCCTCAGCGACCTGGACCTACATTGCCCAGAGGGCGCCCCTAGGGGAAGGGAGTGATGTTTGACACCAGGGTCTCCAACCTGGGTCTGCAGGGTTTATAGGAGCATCTGGCAGCCTCCTGATGCTTGCTTCCCTGGGACCCATGAAGCCCAGCCCCAATTTGAGGCTCTGCCCCTGCAGTCCTATTGGTGGTGTCACAGAGCAGCTGATTGGCCAGCTGGCCCTACATAAGCCGGGAGCCAGGAACAGGATGCTGTCTGAACAACTGGGCTCCAGCCTGTTCTGGACTGTGTGCCTTGTGTTTCCTGCTCCCCTGGCATGATTTCCTGGCCTTCTGACCCGGTGTGACCCCTGGCATCTGATTTGTGATTCTGACCTCCTGGTATCATGACCCAGCTCACGCTTGTCTTGTCACTGTGGACTCCGGTTCTGACTATTGGGTCTGGCTGCCCACGACCTGGCTGTGACAAAGTTTGCAAACAATGCAAAAATTGGGGGAGTGGTAAGTAATGAAGAGGACAGGTCACTGATTTAGAGAGAGCTGGGTGCAAGCAAACAATAGGCATTGTAATATGGCTAAATATAAATGTATGCATCTAGGAGCAAAGAATGTAGGCCAGTGGTTCTCAACCTATTTACCACAGTGGGCTACATATGCAGCTATCTCTGCGTTATATGGGCTGCATCCACAGAATATATATACTACCTGTATGGCCCTGAGAATGTCACATGGGTCGCAGCTCTGTGCTGATTGTGCTGCGGGTTGAGAACCACTGACGCAGGCCATACTTACAGGACGGGGGTCTCAGTCCTGGGAAGCAGTGACTCTGAAAAAGATTTTGGGGTCATAGTGGAAAATCAGCTGAACTTGAGCTCCTAGTGTGATGCTGTGGCCAAAAGAGCAAATGACATCCTGGGCTGCATGAACAGGGGAATCTCAAGTAGAGCAGAGAGGTTATGTTACCTTGGAATGTGGCCCTGGTGCGGCCAGTGCTGGAATCCTGTGCCCAGTTCTGGTGTTCACAGCTCACGAAGGATGTTGATAAATTGAAGAGGAGTCAGAGAAGAGCCACGGGAATGATTAAAGGATTAGAAAACCCGCCTGATAGTGACAGACTCAAGGAGCTCGATCTGTGTATCTTAAAAAAGCAACAGTTACGGGGTGACTCGATTACAGTCTAGAAGTACCTACCAGGAAACAGATATTTAATAATGGGCTCTTCAGTTTAGCAGAGACAGGTGTGACATGATCCCGTGGCTGGAAATTGAAGCTAGACAAATTCAGACTAGAAATAAGGTGTAAATTGTTAACAGTGAGCGTGATTAACCCTTGGAACAATTTACCAAGGGTCACGGTGGAGTCTCCATCACTGACAATTTGTAAATCCAAGATTGGATTTTTTTAAAGCTCTGCTCTAGTAATTATGTTGGGGGAAGTTCTCGGGCCTGTGCAATGCTGGACGTCAGACCAGAGGATCACAATGGTCACTTCTGGCCTTGGAATCCGAGTCTACGGACTGCTCTGCCAAGCCTCTTTGCTTGGGTGACAGTATCTTCCCTTGACTCACAAACCAGTGTCCTTCCCCCTGCTCCTGACCAGTCCCTTGAGTACCCGCCACCCCCCATTCACAGGCATCCCGTCACCTTTTAAATATTTGTAGTCCTTTCATCTGATAACTCCCAGCTTTGGCAAAACAAGGATTGCAGTTTGTTGGAGACAGTAGGTAGGACCCTCAAAGTGAAGAGTTTTCCCCATTGCCTTTCAAGGGTGTGCCTGGTGTCACGGAGTCCCCGGGCGATGCCCTGGAGCTGCTCCCTACAAAGCCAGGCAGGACTCTGGGGGAGCCTCCTCTTTGGGAGCAGACTGTCTCCAGGCAAGAAGCTTCCCCAGCTTCCACCTTCCTGGGTCTGACCTCGGGGCATTCAGCATCCCCTGCGCCACCGTGCGCTTCCCGCAGCGAGTCCGTACAGGTGGGGTCCTGTGGAAGCCAGAGGGCTCTGCCCTCCAACTCCACAGTCAGACGTGACTCTTAGCCAGCCAGTAAAACAGAAGGTTTATTAGATGACAGGAACACAGTCCAGAACAGAGCTTGTACGTACAGAAACAGGATCCCTAAGTCAGGTCCATCTTGGGGTAGGGAGGCCAGAGCCCCATCTAGGCCTCCCTCCATTTTCCGAGCCAGTTCCGAACTGAAACTCTCCAGCCCCTCCTCTGCCTTTGTCTCTTTCCTGGGCCAGAAGGCCACCTGATCTCTTTGTTCTCCAACACCTTCAGTTGGCACCTTGCAGGGGAGGGGCCCAGGCCATCAGTTGCCAGGAGACAGAGTGTCGGCCATTCTCTGTGCAGACAGTATCACACTGGCCCTCTCGGGCTCTGCTACAATCACACACCCCCATCCCACACACCCAGAGACTTAAGAAATGCATAGGGGAAATTGAGGCACCCACACAGGATTCAGAGAAAACATTAAGAACAGTCCCAGTTCGTCACACCTGGATCTTCTTATTGGGACAGTCATTCTGTTGCCTTATACAGTCCCCATTGAATTGAAGCATTAAGGGCATATGATAAACATACCACTTCCCCCAATACACTGTGACAAAGTTCCCCCTCTATCTTGGTGGGTCCTGCACTTATTGGCGGATTTGTTCACCTCAGAGATTCACCATGTGGGTCAGGGAACAGCCCAGAGACCTTCCCCTCTGGTAGAACCCACAGTCCAGGTCAATTCCTCCTGTGTCTGATCAGGAGTTGGGAGGTTTGAGGGGAACCCAGGCCCGCCCTCTACTCCGGGTTCCAGCCCAGGGCCCTATGGACTACAGCTCTGCTTGACAGCTACAACTCCCTGGGCTACTTCCCCATGGCCTCCTCCCAACACCTTCTTTATCCTCACCACAGGACCTTTCTCCTGGTGTCTGATAATGCTTGTGCTCTTCAATCCTCCAGCAATACGCCTTCCCACTCTCAGTTCCTAGTGCCTCTTGCTCCCAGCTCCTCGCCTGCACGCTACAAACAGAAATGAGGTCCTTTTTAAACTCAGGTGCCCTGATTAGCCAGCCTGTCCTAACTGATTCTAGCAGTTTCTTCTCAATTGGCTCCAGGTGTCCTAATTAGCCTGACTGCCTTAATTGGTTCCAGCAAGTTCCTGCTTGTTCTGGAACTGCCCCTGTTACCTTACCCAGGGAAAAGGGATCTACTTAATCTGGGACTAATATATCTGCCTTCTAACACTCTCCTGTATCCATCTGGCCTGACCCTGTTACAATACGTTATACAGTCTACCTCAATAACTAAGTTACATGTCAGCATTCTTAGATTATTACATAGCAGCTCCATGACGTCACACCTGCTGGACAGAATGCAGGTTCACTAATGTATAAATATCAACATGTACTTCTCAAAATGGATTTAGCTACTAGTTTCTGAACTTCCTTCTGTGGAATTAGGTTTTTACTGATAGCCCTAGTCTTTCAGCAGCATTTGTGTGGTGGAAGAGTGACATCCTAGGGTTGGTTAGATTATCTGCAGCTGCATGTGTTGTCCTGCTGGTCCAGCGCTCAAGTATCAAACTCTTCCTGCTTGTAGGGAATAGCAGTATGCTAACGGATGGGGCGGCTGTTCTCTCTCTAGGAACTGTGGGAATGTGACTGTTTGTTTTTTCAGTGTAACACCGAAGCCTGGTCTACGCTGAAAAGTTTTGCCGACTTTGCTGTCAGTTTAGAATGAGGAAAAAATCGCTGCCCCTAACTGACACAGCTGTATGTGCAAAAGCCCCAGGGTGGACAAGTTTATACCAGCAAAAAATTATTTTGCTGACACACTTATTTTATTCGGGGAACTGTTACATGTTCTACTGGCAAAAGAACTGTGCATCGGGTACAGCTGCATCTCCCCGAAAAGGGTTTGCCGGTCGTCTTATACCGGTGAGTGCGTTCAAGAGCAGTCAAGGCTGCTCTAAGCCACACCGCACAGGAACCAATGGAAAAGGCCAGGGAGACGGATTATTATAATACGGAGCGCTACTCCTCAAGAGATGAGGCCTGATGATACACCTCTACCCTGATATAACGCGACCCGATATAACATGAATTCTGATATAACGCGGTAAAGCAGCGCTCTGGGGGGCCGGGGCTGCGCGCTCCAGTGGATCAAAGCAGGTTCGATAGAACGCAGTTTCACCTATAACGCAGTAAGATTTTTTGGCTCCTAGGACAGCGTTCTATCGAGGTAGAGGTGTAGTTCTAACATACCATTACGGCAGAAGGGTCACCAAGAATAATCCTCCTCTTGAACACTGGGAGTCTTTGGGGTGAAAGGTGTTCTATAAAATGTCCGGTACTAATGTAAGGGCGCAGGTAACAACCACCTCCAGTTAAGGCTGCTCATTACTCCGTTATAAGACCCTGGTTTTCGGTGCTTATAACTTTGCCAAAGTTTCACCATTTGGGGTGGCTGCCTCAGGCGGAAGTTGTTTGGAGGCTGTTTTAAAATTATTCAGCCATTTGTCAAAATGAGGTTATATGAAAATACATTGCTTGGCCATGTTAAAAAAAAATCTCACAGCCATTTAATTGAGACCCTGTTACACCCCCATGCTTTGGAGCAGGGTCTTGAAGTTTGGCAGGGAAGCACCTTTGCCATTCCCATGGAAAATCTGCCCAAATCTGGCTGAGTTATGACTCATTCATAGAAACATAGAATCTAAGGGTTGGAAGGGACCTCAGGAGGTATCTAGTCCAATCCCCTGCTCAAAGCAGGACCAGTCCCCAACTAAATCATCCCAGCCAGGGCTTTGTCAAGCCGGACTGTCAAAACCTCTAAGGAAGGAGATTCCACCACCTCCCTAGGTAACCCATTCCATGCTTCACCACCGTCCTAGTTAAATAGTTTTTCCTAACTTCTATAGTGAGCAGATTCTGTCTATCCTTTAGGGCTAACTCAGGCAAAACAGCTGGGGACTCCTGGTTTATGCTTAGAAATCCTCACCCCTCAGAGTGCAGCAGCATAGGAATAATAAATTTTTAACAGGCATTTTTATTCCCTTCCCCCAGCATTCGAGCTGTGATGGGACAAGGGCTTGGGCACGTACCCTCTCCAGGCTGTGGGGGAAGCAGTCAAAAAAGTCTTTTGTCCACAATGGCTTGTCTGATTTCTGTAGACCTTCTTTGGTTGGGGAGGAGATGTTCATTCACCACAAGAGGGGTTATGTCACACTTGATAGTGTTTCTTCCTGGACTGGGGGGATTTAGTCTTACCAAACATTTTTACAGTTACAGAGCAAACAATTAAACCTTATTTTATAGTGTGGGAGACAGACATTATAAGTAGGATTAAAACAGTACTTGCAGCATCCTACTAGCATTCCATAAACACATTCTTCAACTCTAATATCTATTTTAATAATTCGAACACACAGGTGAGTCAGCCTGGTTTCCAGATACGCATTTGTCAGTGTTGAGTGAGGCCTGAGGCCTTGGCATGAGCTGGTACCTGGTGTGCCAGCGTCACAGCAGCCATAGAAGATTAGGACACACTTAGCAACAGGAGCACACTGCTGACTCCTATCCAGCTTCTTGTCCACTGTAACCTCTAGGTCCTTTTCAGGAGAACTGCTGCTTAGCCAGTCAGTCCCCAGCCTGTAGCAGTGCATGGGATTCTTCCTTCCTAAGTGCAGGACGCTGCACTTGTCCTTGTTGAACCTCATCAGATTTCTTTTGGCCCAATCCTCCAATTTGTCTAGGTCACTCTGGACCCAATCTCTACCCTCCTGCATATTTACCTCTCCCCCCAGCTTAGTGTCATCCACAAACTTGCTGAGGGTGAAACCCTTCTTGTTACCCTTCACATCCCTTGCTAGCTGCAACTCCAATTGTGCTGTGGCCTTCCTGATTACACCCGTGCATGCTCAAGCAATATTTTATACTCCTCCCTAGTCATCTGTCCAAGTTTCTACTTCTTGTAAGCTTCCTTTTTGTGTTTAAGTTCAGCGAAGATTTCTCTGTTAAGCCAAGCTGGTCGCCTGCCATATTTGCTATTCTTTCTGCACATCAGGATGGTTTGTTCCTGCGCCCTCAATAAGGCTTCTTTAAAATACAGCCAGCTCTCCTGGACTCCTTTCCCCCTCATGTTATTCTCCCAGGGGATCCTGCCCATCTGTTCCCTGAGGGAGTCCAAGTCTGCTTTTCTGAAGTCCAGGGTCCCTATTCTGCTGCTCTCCTTTCTTCCTTTTGTGAGGATCCTGAACTCGACCATCTCTTGGTCACTGCTGCCCAGGTTGCCACCCGCTTCTACTTCTCCTACCAATTCTTCCCTGTTTGTGAGCAGCAGGTCAAGAGGAGCACGGCCCCTCGTTGGTTCCTCTGGAACTTGCAACAGGAAGTTGTCCCAAACACTCTCCAAAAACTTCCTGGATTGTCTGTGCACTGCTGTATTGCTCTCCCAGCAGATGTCAGAGTGATTGAAGTCCCTCATGAGAACCAGGGCCTGTGATCTGGAAACTTCTCTTAGTTGTCCAAAGAAAGCCTCGTCTACCTCCTCCTCCTCCTGCTCTCGTGGTCTATAGCAGACACCCACCATGACATCACCCTTGTTGCTCTCGCCTCTAAACTTAACCCAAAGACTCTCAACAGGCTTCTCTCCAGTTTCATACTGGAGCACTGAGCAATCATACTGCTCCCTTACATACAGTGCAACTCCTTCACCTTTCCTCCCTGCCTGATTGAGAAATCATTGATTTGCAACTAAATATAACCTTTGCACTAAATGTGATGCTTCTTTTTGCTTGCCAGGAGGATACATTATGTCTAGATACATTTATTTAAACAATTGTATAGCTTAATTTAATATTTCTTTGATTTTTAAAAAAAAAAAAATTAATTATGTTAGAAAACAGTTAATGATGCTTTTCTTTATGAGATTAATTTTTTTACTTGTGATTTGTGTCAAGCTCTACTGAGATAAAATTTCAAATGCAATTAAAAATGCACAAAAACCGCATTCTATTTTTTTATTAAATAAACGACCTTAAATGTGCTGGATACATAAACTCGTTTCTTATCAAAACATATTTTTCGTTTAAAACTAACCGATTTATTAAACAAAGGCAATATCATCTGTAGTTAATGAATTGAACTAATTTGTTTCTGGTCACCATGTGTTTCAAGATTTTAGAACTAGTAGATCTCATCCTCATGCCTAGTTTTTATTCAGACTGGAAGAGGAAAATAAGCTTTCCTGCTTTTTCAGCTTCCAATTGGTTTTGTAACTTTGAATAGACTAGTCATTGAGCTGAACTAGGTGAATAAACAGACATGAAGAAAATATTCTCTCTGTACCTGCAAGAGAGGCTACTGTTCATAGAATCAGAGAAGATCAGGGTTGGAAGAGACCTCAGGACGTATCTAGTCCACCCCCCTGCTCACAGCAGGACCAATCCCCAACTAAATCATCCCAGCCAGGGCTTTGTCAAGCTGGGCCTTAAAAACCTCTAAGGAAGGAGATTCCACCTGTCTACTGTTGTCAACAGCTGGTTTAGCACTTCAACAAACTCTGGTTCTGGGTGCTTAGCAAGTGATTTCCACCAGTTCAGTAGTTTGAGTTTTCTTTAAAACGTGACAGCAAACATGTACAGCTTAATATTTTTTGTGTTTAATGTATAGAATCATAGAATAATGGGGACCACAAGAGTCACCTAGTCTAACCCCCGCAAGATGCAGGATTTAAACCATCCAAGCCAGATGGCTCCAGCCTCCTTTTGAAAACCTCCAGTGAAGGAGCTTCCACACCCTCCCCAGGCGTCTGTTCCATTGGCCGACTGCTCTGACAATTCGGAAGATTTTCCTGAAACGTAATCTAAATCTGCTGGGCTGTAGTTTGAACCCACTGCCTTTTGTCCTGCCCTCTGTGGCAAAAGAGAACAACTTTTCTCTGTCTCTTTTTATGGCAGCCTTTCAGCCACAATCATATTCCCCCCTTCATCTCCTCTTTTCCCAACTGAACATAGCCAGTTCCTTCAGCCTTTGCCCATATGGCTGCATTGCGTCCCTTGGATCATGGGTGGCAAGGGAGCTGCTCATTTGGGGAGGCTAGGCCCTGGCCCCGCCCCCGCCCCTCTGACCTGTGGCCCTGCTGACCCTCCATCCCCAGCGCCCCTAGCACTGGGCGGCATACTCCCAGCCCTGGGAGGTGTGGCCCCAGCACCCGGGGGCCCCTCAGCGCTGTGCGGCCCCAGCCACCCCGAGTCCCAGCAGCAGGCTGGCCCACCCTAGCCCCAGTCCCAGCCCGCTTCCAGGAAGAGGAGCAGCTTGCCTGAGCTCGGGCCAAGGAGGGAGCGGCAAGCAGGAAGGGGTCTGGGGGCAGAGCATGGGCAGGGCTACCTGGGGCTGTTTGAGGAGGCATAGCCTCCCCCGGCCTGCGGTACCTGCCACCCATGCCTTTGATCATCTTTGTCACTCGCCCCTGGATCCTTTCCAGTTTCTCTACATCCTTTCTATACATTGGTGACCAAAATTGGACACAGTTCTCCAGCTGAGGCCTACCCAGCACCAAATAGAGCGGTACTGTCACCTCCTGTGACTTGTGTGCTGTGCCTCTGTTCATGCAACCTGACATTGCATTTGCTTTTTTTACAACCGCCTCGCACTGTTGACTCATGGTGGATCACAACCTTAACATAACCCCCAAATCCTTCTCAGCCGTGCTGCTGCCAAGCCAGTTATCTTCCATTCTGTATTTGTGCGTTTGGTTTTTCTTCCTCAGTCTCTTGGTTAGATGCTCCCATTAGTATTAGTCCATAGTCCAGAGGTTTGGGCAGGAAAGAGGCAAAATGAAGGTGTTTCCAGCACCTTTTATAGCTTCTGCCATGTGGCGGTAATCCCATTGTTTCAAACAAAGCCCTCAGCACAGCTAGTGGAAAATTACAGGTAAAAGGTGGAGTTTGGAGTCACATGGGAAAGTCACATGTCCATGCCTGATTTCTCTTAGTCATTAGCAGGAAAGCCAATTATCTGTAGATAGGTGTCTCCCATGGTCCATTGTGAGTTAAGTGTTCCTTGATGAACCACTTAATTTGAATAGTCTCTTCAAGATGTGCAGGCTAAACACCTTGTGGGTGCTACCCAGGAGCAAACATTTGAAATCCAGGTATAGCGCCAATACTCATAACTTCAGGTACAACGAAGGTACATGCATACAAATAGCATAATCATATTCAGTTAATCATAACACCTTACTTGACACACTTTGTATAAGATTTGTTGCAATTATATAACAGTGGTAGCAACAATGATCTGCATGGTCATATTTTAATCAGATAACGCCCCCGCAAAGAATTCTAGTAGATTGGTGAGACATGATTTCCATTTACAAAAACCATGTTGACTCTTCCCCAACAAATTATTTTCATCTATGTGTCTGACAATTTTGTTCTTTACAGTTTGCGTGGTATTGAAGTCAGGCTTACCTGCCTGTAATTGCCGGGATCACTTCTGGAGCCCTTTTTGAAAATTGGCATCACATTAGGTATCTTCCAGTCATTTGGTACAGAAGTGGATTTAAATGATAGGTTACGAACTACAGTTAGTAGTTCTGCAATTTCACATTTGAGTTCCTTCAGAACTCTTGGGTGATACCATCTGCTCCTGGTGACTTATTACTGTTTAGTTTATCAATTTGTTCCAAAACCTCCTCCAATGACACCTCAGTCTGGGACAGTTCCTCAGACTGGCTCAAGTTTGGGAATCTCCCTCACATCCTCAGCCGTGAAGACCGAGTTTGCAAATATTATTGCCAGTGAGTCTGCGATTTCTTCAGCTAATTCCTTCAGCACCCTCGAGTGAATAGCATCCAGCCCCACTGATGTGATTTCGTTCAAATTGGTCAGAAGATCTCTGACGTGTTCTTTACTTATCCCGATCTGCCTCCCTTCCCCTTGATTGCCTATAATAACTTCGCTAGTCGTCTGGTCATGTTATTTTTTGGGAGAAGACTGAAGCAAAGTTGACATTGAGCAACTCTGCCTTCCTATCATCTTCTGTTACCAGCTCACCACCTCCACTGAGCAGCGGACCCACACACCACCCTTGATCTTTCTTTGTTGTTATTTGAAGAACCCCTTCTTGTTGTCTCTAACATTCCTTATGAGCGGTAACTCATTCTTTGCCTTGGCTTTCCTCATTTTGTCCCTACATGCTCATGCTACTCGCTTGTCTACTTCCCTGGTGACATGCCCCTCTCTCCATTTCCTGTATGGATCCCTTTTGGTTTTTAGATAGCTAAAAAGCTCCTTGTGCAGCCGAACTGGTCTCCCATGGCTCTTATCTTTCCTCTGTGTTGGAATAGCTTGATGTTGAGTCTCCAATTTACATCTTTTAGGAACTGCCAGTCTCCTTCGACTCCTTTTCTTCTTAATTGGTCTCAGGGCCATCCCTACCCATATGCAAAGTACACAGCTGCGTAGGGCACCAGGAAATTTGAGCAACCACATTTCCTGATGTCCTGCGCGGCTTGTGCTGCTCTAGCCCCTGCTCCGCCTCTTCCCCATGCCCCCCCCCCCACTCTGCCCCAGCCCCTTCTCTGCCCCCACACCTGTGAGGACGGCTGGAGGGGCCGGGCCTGCACTCACCGCGTGGTAAGTGGAGCGACCTGGCCCCAGCCCGCTCCACTCCCCTGGCTCCTAGCAGGGGGGCTGCATAGGGCACCCAAATGGCTAGGGACGGTCCTGATTGGTCTTTCCATGGGACCTCGCCTGCTATTTCTCGGAATCGGTTGAACTCGCCTGTCTGAAGTCCAGTTCTGCTGTTCTCATGTCCTTCTTTCCTAGGATCTTGAATTTTATCAGATCGTGATCACTTCCTCCCAAGTTCCCAACCACCTTCCCGTTCGCAACTAATTCATCCCTGGGGGTCAAAATCAGATCCAAAATGGATGACCCCCCTCGTTGTTTCCTCAACTTTTTGAATCAGAAAGCTGTCCCCTGCACATGCTAAGAACTTGCAGGACGTATTATTGTTACGCTGCAATCAGAGGTGCCAGCTCCAGGGTGCTCTGGTTCTGGAGCACCCACCGGAAAACAATAGTGGGGCCCACTGATCAGCTCATGTGCTTCAATAGCTTGAATGGGTTATAGTTTGTCAATTTCAAATTTAATTTTAAGTAGGTTTATTTTTATGAATAAACCTGTCTTTAATTTAAATAACCTGATTTAAATCAATTTTTTAACTTTTTAAAAATGATCAATTTTTGTCCATCCTGACCTGAACACCTGCTATTTTTTCAAGGGGATCACCATCTAAAAGTATTTCCATTGGGCAGAGATTTCTGGGAATAGACGGCTCTTTGATTTAGCAGGAAAAGGCAGATGGAGATCCAATGGCTGGCAGCTGATGCTAGACAGATTCAGACTAGAAATAAGGTGCAGGTTTGTACACTGATTCATTAACAACCTAGAGGGGGTGGGTTCTCCATCCCTGGCAGCCTGTAAGGCAAGACTGGGTCTCTTTTCCAGAGAGACACTGCAGCTCAAACAGCCGAAGGATCATAAACGGTCCCTTCTGGCCTGAAATTGATGACTAACCCTCCGGGGCGTGTGTGCTACTCTAACAATAACTATGTCTGTTCAGGCACAGCACAGCCGTGCTAGAACGACCCCCTCGGGATCCAAGTCATTTCTGTGTTAGTGCAAAAGAGACCTGTGGGGGCGGGGGCTGACAGCTCCTCCAGCCCCAGCACCGCAGTGGGGCTCGAGGGGGGATCCAGGGACCAGGTTCGTTGTAGTCCAAGGTTCGTTATTGTGAAGAGTGTTATAGCGAGGGTGTGCTGTACGTATGTGCCAGCAACATCTGCACAGGAATTACATTACACACTAGTAAGAATCCTTGTCGAGCGCTTGTCATGCCTAGATCTGGCTCTGCTAGGGAGGTTAAGGATCACTACTCTTATCTCTAACTATGGAGTTTAACTGAGTCAGAAGGGTTAAGTTTAATGGGATCTTTAAGGCTTTGATTTTTGCCATTTTACTGATATTTGTACATAACAAACTCAAAGTTGAACCCTGAGCAGAATTAGAATCTTTCACAGTCGTCTTAATGTTGGTTTTATGCGGAAAGAATTAGAAGAGTTCCAAAATGGTCCCTTTTTCCCCCTGAAGTTTTTTGACTGATTATCTCATCTTTGCTCTATATTCATTTCGATGGCATAAATGGGCCCAAAGAGTCAAAGACGTTAACATGACCCTGTCATTGGCCAACATTAACTGGTGCTAAACCAGGTTCGGGGTTTGGGGTACAGAAACCACAACCTGCTTAGTATCATGGCAAAAGCAACATTCAACAACCTTTTAACCGTTTATTAATGATAAGGGGAGCGGCGGGGGGAGTGGGAACAGTTAAAACATTTTGAATGTTATTAAATAAGAGTTTCATTTGCACAACATCCCTTGTTCCTCCACCTTTTAGCTGGAGAGAGATTTTAGAAAGAAACCTTCCTGGTCTGACCGAGTCTTAGATGGGATTAAAGGTACCAACAGCTGTCCTTTTGGGCAGGGTTGCCAGGTGCCCAGTTTTCAATCGGAACACCCGGTCGAAAAGGGACCCTGGCGGCTTTGGTCAGCACCACTGACTGTTAAAAGTCCAGTCGTCAGTGCTGCGGGTCTAAGGCAGGCTAGTCCCTACCTGTCCTGGCTCCTAGGCAGGGGGGCCACGGGGCCCCACATGCTGCCTCCACCCCGATCACCGGCTCCACATTCCCATTGACCAGGAACCATGGCCAGTGGGAGCTGGGGGGAGGTGTCTGCTGGCGAGAGCAGCGAGCGGAACCTCCTGGGCCCCCCCGCCTAGGAGCTGGACCTGCTGGCCGCTTGCGGGGTGAAGCACGGTGCCAGGACAGGCAGGGAGCGCACCTTATCCCTGCTGCGCACTGACCAGAAGCCGCCCGAGATAAGCTCACACCCCTGCCCCAGCCTTGAGCTCCTCCCAAACCCAGAGGCCCTTTCTGCACCCCAAACCACTCATCCCTGGCCCCACCCCAGAGCCTGCAACCCCAGCCAGACCCCTCACCCCCCCTTGCACCCCAACCTCCTACCCAGCCCAGAGCCCCCTCCCACACCCTGAACCCCTCATCCCCCGCCCCACCCCAGAGCCTGCACCCCCAGCCCAGAGCCAGTACCCCATCCTGCACCCCAACCCCCTGCCTCAACCCGCAGTCCCCTACCGCACTCCGAATCCCTCGGCCCCACCCTCCAGCCTGGAGCCCCCTCCTGCACCCCAAACCCTTCATCCTCAGAGCCTGCCCCCCACTCCCACCCCCCTGCCTCAACACACAGCCCCCTCCCACATTCTGAATCCCTCAGCTCCACCCCCCAGCCTGGAGCCCCCTCCTGCACCCCAAACCCACTCAGCCTTACCTAGCACCATGATCAGCACACGGTCCCCCAAACAACAGACCATGGCGTATTTCAGTCCAGCAGCAAGCACACCCCAATAAACTGTGACGTTATGAGTGTAATATAATATCTCATTGAAAGATGACAGGGCCAGAAAGAGTTAATTAACTCCCAGACTGACCTGACATGGCTGAACTTTAGAGACTGGTTAGGAGGATCTGTAAATGAACAGAGCTTTGAAATGCAGACGGCATTGTTAGAGAGAGAAGGGGAGCTGTGTGCTCAGGGCTTGTGATGTCAGCAAACAAGTCTTGTCTATTGCTATAACTTTAATTCAAAGATCAAAAAAGGAATATTAACATTTAGGAAGACACTTGAGGGAAATAGTATTATTGTCTCTATGTCTCTTTGAAGGTTGTGTTAACCTGTATCTGAACTGTGTAATGGATAAATTACCCTGTGCTAATTGCCAGGATGTTTGGGAGAAGGAGAGTTAGACCTATTGTTTTCTCAGGCCAAAAGGCTACTGGAAATGTATAAGAACCTTGGGACACGATTCAACATCATCTCAGAGCTGCTTTGGGTTTCAAGAGGGGGAAACCTTAAGCCACAAAGATTGAGATCCCCAGTCACTGACTGGAGCCACCCTGAATATGAACATTGGACTATAACCTCTGGACTATTTCTAAAAGGACTTTTGGCAACAACAAGCTCATCTCTGCTATGTATCTGAACCTCAAGAATTGAATTCAAGTCTGTCTGTATATTGATCTTTGAACCAACACACTCTCTCTTTTCTTTTTTAATAAATTTTAGTTTAGTTAATAAGAATTGACTATAGTGTGTATTTTGGGTAAGATCTAATTTATAATTGAACCTGGGTATGTGGCTGATCCTTTGGGGGTGGAAGAACCTTTTCTTTTATATGATGAGATAAGATTTTCAGTAACCATCATCGTATCTGATGTGTCTGTCTGAACAAAGGCCTAAGGCTGGGCACTTTAAGAGAACTGCATTGTTTAAACTTCTGAGTAACCAGTGAGGTAATACAGAAGCTGTTTTGGGCTGGTTGGTAAATCTAAGTATTGGAATATCCACCAGCGTCTGGAGTTTGTCTGCCTCGTTCTGTTTGCAGTTCACCCTGATTGAGTGATAACAAACTTACCCCAAGGGTCAACTATCCCCATGTTGACTGGGTACATGTCAGCTCAGGACAGGATGCAGAGATAAAGTTTCTTGACACCTTAAATGACTGCGTCTTGGAGCAGCTAGTGCTGGAGCCCACTAGAGGGGAGGCAATTCTTGATTTAGTCCTAAATGGAGCACAGGATCAGGTCCCAGAGGTGAATTAGCTGGACCGCTTGGTAATAGTGACCATAATATAATAAAATTGAACATCCCTGTGGTGGGGGAAACACCACAGCAGCCCAAGCATTTAATTTCAGAAAGGAGAACTACACAAAAATGAGGAAGTTGGTTAAACAGAAGTTAAAAGGTACAGCGCAAAAAGTGAAATCCCTGCAAGCTGCATGGAAACTTTTTAAAGACGCCATAATAGAGGCTCAACTTAACTGTATTCCCCAAATTAAAAAACATAGTAAGAGAACCAAAAAAGTGCAACTGCGGCTAAACAACAAAGTTTAAGAAGCAGTGAGAGGCAAAAAGGCATCCTTTAAAAAGTGGAAGTTAAATCCTAGTGAGGAAAATAGAAAGGAGCATAAACTCTGGCAAATGAAGTGTAAAAATATAATTAGAACATAAGAGTGGCCAGACTGGGTCAGACCAAAGGTCCATCCAGCCCAGTATCCTGTCTACCGACGGTGGCCAATGCCAGGTGCCCCAGAGGGAGTGAACCTAACAGGCAATGATCAAGTGATCTCTCTCCTGCCATCCATCTCCAGCCTCTGATAAACAGAGGCTAGGGACACCATTCCTTACCCGTCCTGGCTAATAGCCATTGATGGACTTAACCTCCATGAAGTTATCTAGTTCTCTTTTAAACCCTGTTATAGTCCTAGCCTTCACAACCTCCTCAGGCAAGGAGTTCCACAGGTTGACTGTGCACTGTGTGAAGAAGAACTTCCTTTTATTTTAAACCTGCTGCCCATTAATTTCATTTGGTGGCCACTAGTTCTTATATTATGGGAACAAGTAAATAACTTTTCCTTATTCACTTTCTCCACACCACTCCTGATTTTATATACCACTATCATATCCCCCCTTAGTCTCCTCTTTTCCAAGCTGAAAAGTCTTAGCCTCTTTAATCTCTCCTCATATGGGACCCGTTCCAAACCCCTAATCATTTTAGTTGCCCTTTTCTGAACTTTTTCTAATGCCAGTATATCTTTTTTGAAATGAGGAGACCACATCTGTACACAGTATTCGAGATGTGGGCGTACCATTGATTTATATAAGGGCAATAAGATATTCTCCATCTTATCTCTATCCCTTTTTTAATGATTCCTAACATCCTGTTTGCTTTTTTGACTGCCGCTGCACACTGCGTGGACGTCTTCAGAGAACTATCCAGGATGACTCCAAGATCTCTTTCCTTATTAGTTGTAGCTAAATTAGCCCCCATCATATTGTATAGAAGGGGTTATTTTTTCCAATTACATTTATCCTCATTAAATTTCATTTGCCATTTTGTTGCCCAATCATTTAGTTTTGTGAGATCTTTTTGAAGTTCTTAACAGTCTGCTTTAGTCTTAATTAGGAAGGCCAAAAGAGAATTTGAGGAACAGTTAGCTAAAGACTAAAAAGTAATAGCAAAAAATTTTTTAAGTGCATCAGAAGCAGGAAGCCTGCTAAACAACCAGTGAGGCCACTGGACGACTGAGATGCTAAAGGAGCACTCAAGGCCAATAAGGCCATTGCAGAGAAACTAAATGGATTTTTTGCATTGGTCTTCACAGTTGAGGATGTGAGGAAAATTCCCAAACCTGAGCCATTGTTTTTAGGTGACAAATCTGAGGAACTGTCCCAGATTGAGGTGTCAGTGGAGGAGGTTTTGGAACAAACTGATAAACTAAACAGTAATAAGCCACCAGGACCAGATGGGATTCACCCAAGAGAGCTGAAGGAACTCAGACGTGAAATTGCAGAACTACTAATTGTAGTTTGTAACCATCATTTAAATCAGTTTCTGTACAAAATGACTGGAGGATAGCTAATATGATGCCAATTTTTTAAAAGGGCTCCAGAAGTGATCCTGGCAATTACAGGCCGGTAAACCTGACTTCAGTATCAGGCAAACTGGTTGAAACTATAGTCAAGAACAAAATTGTCAGACACGTAGATGAACATACTTTCTTGGGGAATAGTCAACATGGTTTATGTAAAGGGAACTCATGCCCCACCAATCTACTAGAATTCTTTGAGGAGGTCAACAAGCATGTGGCCAAGGGGGATCCAGTGGATATAGTGTACTTAGATTTTCAGAAAGCCTTTGACAAGGTCCCTCACCAAAGGATCTTAAGCAAAGTAAGCGGTCATTGGATAAAAGGGAAGGACCTCTCCTGGATGGGTAACTGGTTAAAAGATAGGAAACAAGGGGTAGGAATAAATGGTCAGTTTTCAGAATGGAGAGAGGTAAATAGTGGTGTCCCCCAGGGGTCTGTACTGGGCCCAGTCTTTAACATTCATAAATGATCTGGAAAAAGGGGTAAACAGTGAGGTGGCAAAATTTGCAGACGATACAAAACTACTCTAGATAGTTAAGTCCCAGGCAGACTGCGAAGAGCTACAAAGGGATCTCACAAAACTGGGTGACTGGGCAACAAAATGGCAGATGAAATTCAATGTTGATAAATGCAAAGTAATGTACATTGGAAAACATAATCCAAACTATACATATAAAATGATGGGATCTAAATTAGCTGTTACCACTCCAGAAAGAGATCTTGGAGTCATTGTGGATAATTCTCTGAAAACATCTACTCAATGTGCAGCGGCAGTCAAAAAAGCAAACAGAATGTTGGGAATCATTAAGAAAGGGATAGATAATAAGACAGAAAATATCATATTGCCTCTATATAAATCCATGGTGTGCCCACATCTTGAATACTGTGTGCAGATGTGGTTGCCCCATCTCCAAAAAGATATATTGGAATTTGGAAAAGGTTCAGAAAAGGGCAACAAAAATGATGAGGGGTCTGGAATGGCTTCCTTGTGAGGAGAGATTAATAAGACTGGGACTTTTCAGCTTGGAAAAGAAACGACTAAGGGGGGATATGATCGAGTCTATAAAATCATGACGGGTGTGGAGAAAGTAAATCAGGAAGTGTTATTTACTCCTTCTCATTACACAAGAACTAGGGGCCACCAAATGAAATGAATAGACTGAATGATAAAAGCGAGGGGCAAACTAGGGTTACCATATGTCCGGTTTTTCCTGTACATGTCCGGCTTTTTGGTAATCAAAGCCCCGTCCGGGGGGAATTGCCAAAAAGCCGAACATGTCTGGGAAAAATACCGGCCGGGCACTTCCCCTCCCGGGCTCCAGCTGCGCTGGGGAAGCGCCGGCTGGGGGCGCAGGGTCTGGAGGCTGCCCAGCAAACTGTGACGCCGGTAGCGCTCGGGCAGCCCTTTTCGCGTGGCTGGAAGGGAGGAGGGGGAGTTAGGGCGGGGACTTTGGGGAAGGGGAGGGGGAAGGGGTGGAGTTGGGGCGGGGCCGGGGGTGGGAAAGGGGCGGGGTCAGGGCCCATGGAGTGTCCTCTTTTTTTATTTTTTAAATATGGTAACCCTAGGGCAAACACTGCAAGGGATTTCTCTCCCTGTCCCTGTCCCTGTCCATCTCCCTCTTTGCCCCTAAGAATACAAAAGAACAAACCGCTGGACTATGGTCTGAAGATTTTGGTCAGTAATACCGCCTGAAGGATGTGGTAAGGAATTTATCTGGAATCAAATCTAGTTTGTTACGTTAGGAAGTGCTTGTCTTTCTTTTTCTTACAGCCATTGCTGACTTTTATGCCTCATGACTTGTACTCAGTCTTACTTAAGATCCTATCTTCCTTTGTTGTTAATCTGGTTTTATTGTTTAATCCAATCCAGTGTGTTTAAATTACATTGTCTGGGTAACTCCATTTAGGGTGGCAAGTTGTGTATACATTTTGGGGAGGAATCCGGGACTGGGGATGTGTTGTGGGAACCCAGGTTACAGGGCAAGAGATGAGACGGGTCTGGAGAACTCTCCCGTATGTCACAATAGTTACAGTGACTTCCCAAAAATATCACAGTACAATGCTCACTGCTCAACACACGCACACAACTGTCATTAAAATATACAAATCGATATTTTTGTATGTATATTCATAATGTGTTTTATAACAAACTAGTCACAGACTCAAGTATCAGAGGGGTAGCCGTGTTAGTCTGAATCTGTAAAAAGTCACAGAGGGTCCTGTGGCACCTTTAACTTCTGTTAGTGTTAAAGGTGCCACAGGACCCTCTGTGACTAGTCACAGACTGTGCATTGCAGTGTGGTTTTGGGGGCATGGTTTCCGATGTGAGCATTGAGGGTGATGGTATTGCTGACAAGGAAGTGACAGCACTAGGGAGGCCATTAGTGTGTTGGTGGCAGGAAGGTAATGCTTGGAGACTGGCAGTGTGCTGGGTGTGAATGGAATCTGTAATCTAGAACCGCCTTGGTTTTGGTATTAGGCGTGCGAGGAAATACACTTGAACAACCTGAACTCTAATTTAACAATGACTGTTGTGTGGGGATGAGCATCTTCCATGGGCTTAGACTTCCGAGTCATGAACTATCAAGAGACTAATTCATGCACATACCTTGTTGCCACCTTAACTATGGAGCTCCTGAAGTGCCTCCATAATCCTCCTAGATCTGATGTCCCGGAAGAATGCTCAAGGCCTTGGTCTTGGGTTGGCTTTCTCCTCCTCCTGTGTTCGGAGCTGGAGATGCAACAGACACTTATAATAATTGCTCGGTTGGTTCTTTCCATGTAAGGACACACGAATCTAGTTCAGCAGCAGTCAGTGCAGTGACGGTGTCTGCCATCACGTGAGTTGGGGGGAGTGTCTGTTGCTCATCAACCGCGGTCACAACATCAGGCTTACATGGTTTCTTCATGTGTTTCCTACAGGTTCATGAAGGTGGCTGGCCGCACCGTGGATGCTGTTACCTGGCAACAGTAGGTATTCACCATTCCTTTTACTTTCCACAACTAGCAGCTCTGCAGCAATGCGATGTTGTTGTTTAGGGCAGAGTTAACATCTTGTCTAGGGTCACACGGTCACTGTGAAAGGGACAGACCCCTGGAAACCACCTCCTCAGCCACTGGACTGTGCTTAAATGGCGGGAAAGGCCGTCCCCCGGCAGCTCAATAGGACACACGCCCTGGCAGGGATGCATTAGCCTTTGCTATTCCCAGAGGCGTAGCGAGCGCCCTTCGTACCCTTCGACCGGAGGGGGCCCCGCAAAGAAGGGGGCCCCTAAAAGTGGCAAAATAAATACCACATTCCAGTTTCTGCATTGTAAGGGGCCCCGCCCGGACATATGTTCGGAGGGGGCCACCGTTCGGAGGGGGCCACGTTCTTTGTTGCTACGGCCCTGGCTATTCCCCTGGGCTGGGCGTGTAAGTATCTACCTGGGGAACAGAGATTTAATAATGGCTTCTCCAGTCTAGCAGAGACAGGTCTAAAGAGCCAGTGGCGGGATAAATTAAGGCTGGAAATAGGGCGTACATTTTTAACAGTGAACGTAATTATCCATTGGGACAACTTAGCAAGGGCTGCGATGGAGCTCCAGCGCTGGCACTGCCTTTCTAAAGGATCTGGGCTAGGAATTACGTCGGGGCCGTTCTCTGGCTTGTGCTAGACAGGAGGTCAGACTAGGTGATCACAGTGACCCTTCCGGCCTTGGAATCTCTGAATAACTAGTCACCCCTCCCAGGCTACCAAATTGCAGAAAGGGGAAAAAACTCTCCCCCAAGCTTCCTTTGTTGCCTGGGTTCCTGATACCTAGTAAGGTAGGCAGACAGCATCCGGGTTTGGCAAGGCTGCACGGGACAGGTGAGAAGGAAGCTGCATGTGGTGCGCCACTGGACAATTTGAAAGTCCTTCTGTGTATCCTGCTTCTCTTTGCACCTCTGGCTGTTGCCTCTCACAGGCTGGTGGCCTGGATCTAAACCCACCGGAGCCAGAGGGAAAAAGACTCAGTCCAATGGTAAATACATTACTGCTGGATTCTCTGCCACCCTACATAGGAAACAGAAACTGGGTGCCCAGGGGGAATCCACCTATAGGAATAACCTACAAACCACTGCACAGCACTGTAACTAGGATACAGGGCCGGAGAATAGATTCCCACAGAAATCTTTTATGTCAACTCCCAGATTCCAGTCCAGGATGGGCTTGTCAGCAAGAGGTTAATGCTTGATTTCTCACCTGACTCCCCAAATTACAAAATGAAAGTGTTAATAGCGCCATTGGCAGAGAGGCTTGGAGCATGTTCGAGTGTCGTGGGTAAGGCAAAGATTTTGTCAGGGGTATTTTTAGTAAAGTTACGGACGGGTCACGGGCAATAAAGAAAAGTTCCTGGAAGTCCATGACCTGCCCCTGACGTTTACTGAAAATATCCCTGACAAACCAGGGAGCCCAACTGCCTGCAGAGGTTGGGCAGCTGCGGGGGCCGCTCCAAGTTCTGGTGTCCCTGTCCCCCTCCCGCCTGTGGGGCTTGGAGCTCTGGGGTACCCCTGCCATCTGTGGAGACCAGGAGCTTTGCAGGATCCCCGGCGCCCACAGCAGCTCAGAGCTCGGGAACCGCCCCCTCCGTCGGCCGGGAGTTGCAGGGCAGGTGGCGTGGAGCCCCCGAGCAAAGGGCAGTCCCCTCCCTGCTCCCCCCAAGCACGGGTCGAACAGCCCCAGTGCCTCCCCCCGCCCCCTCCCCCCCACACACACACACAGCACTGGGCAGCCCCAACCACCACAAGTCCTGACCGCCCTGAGGAGGAGCAACATGCCGGGGCTGGGGTCAAGGGGGAAGGGCAAGCACTTAGCAGGACTTCGGGGAGGAGCGTGAGCGGGGCCATGCAGGGCTGGTTGGGTCGGCACAGTCTTCCCCAGCCTACGGGACGCGCCGCCCATGCCCCTAGGAACCTACCTATGATCTAGGGAACAAGCTGAGCCCCACGCACTCCCCTGACAACGAGGGGCACGTTACAAACCAGGGGCTGCAATCCAAACCCTGGCTAGCGGCACTGAGCACCACCGGGTGTTGGCTTTTGTGGTGTAAATTGTTCCATGTCCTCTCCCCTTCCCCGTGAGCCTCAGCTTTCCAGGTTCGTCTTTGATGGCTTGCACGGGCACATTGCACTGCAGGTGGGCACCTCGTGCACCGGGGTCGGGGAGCGTTCCCTCCGCGGGGCCCAGCGGGGTGGTCCGAGAGCCCTCTGTCGCCACCCTGGTGTGAGAGGGCAGAACAACCCTGCCCCCTCTCAGCTCCTTCTTGCTGCCACTGATGGTTGTCAGAGCACTGCCAGGCTTGTGACAAACGTGTTCCCCACTCCTGTGTGTATATCGCCTGTTGCTGTTAGACATTAGCCAGTTCTCAGTGCTAGGTTTGCATTTTAGGCCTTTTTTGACCACTTTTTATCTTTCGGTACCGGGATCGGTACCAGAACAATGCCCAGCTCTCCGGGGCTACGTCCTGCTGGCCTTGTGCTAAGCCTGTGCCAGTCGGCGCCCCACACCTGGCCTGCTTACGCCACTTGGGAAAATCCCACATTAGAGACAAATGTCCCGTTTGTAAAGGGATCAAGCCCCGCTCAAAGGCAACACAAAGGCTCACGTGCTTACTTACGGAGGCAGCACTTTGCCCTCCATCAGAGTCATCACTTGGGGGAAGTACCCACAGGACGTCCGTTTCAGTGTGGAGATGTCCTCTGTCCCAGTCGCTGGTACTGAGGAAAAGGCTCAGGCCTTCCTCAGGTTCAGTACCGGAGCCAAGTAGAGGCAGAGACTCTGTGAAACATTCAGGGGAGGGGCTCTCCCTGGAGCACTCCTCGCCTAGCGAGAGGAGATTGCTGCCTCTGGAACCTGTGGCAGGTCTGTCGGGCCGTCCCGTGAAAGATCTCTGCAGCGCCCTCCCAACCACTCTGGAGACATGCGCAGCCGCAAGGAACCTGCTTAGCCTCTTGGTACCAATTCACAGGCAGTACTAGAAGGTTTACAACCAGCACCGATGCCTGCACCTACCTCGCTGCGTCAAGAGCCTACAGTATTGTTACCTCCCAAGCGTCCACAAAAGCTGGAGCAGTCAAGGGGCAAACCTCCGATGGTGTCGCCAGTACTGCCACCCCTCTCAGTCTCAGCGGGCTCTGCCCCTCCATCGTCAGAGCTATCAGACTCTTCTTCTGCTGACTCGGAGGTGAGGTCATCCGTATCCCATTCGGGTTGGGGAACATCCCGCCCCGCAGTCCTGGGCACCATGGGCCAGGCAGCAACCGCAGCACTGGCCTCCTTCTAAGTGACAATGGACCAGATGAGGATGGGTCCAGGCCTGTACCAGTGGCAGGTCTGGACACCGTGGGACATCACCTCTCCAGCTAGGACCTCCCCTCGACCCTCTTGTTCACTATCTTCAAGAGCACTTGGGGGCAGGGGCCTGAGTGAGCAAGTAGTTCAGAGCCCAGGCCCTGGATCAGGGCGGGGCAAACACAGTTAGGCTCAGGCCCTTGACTGCAGGGGCTGAGCGAGCGAATAGTTCAAAGCCCAGGCCCTGGATCAGGGCGGGGCAAACACAGTTAGGCTCAGGCCCTTGACTGCAGGGGCTGAGCGAGCGAATAGTTCAGAGCCCAGGCCCTGGATCAGGGCGGGGCAAACAC
>NC_048304.1:125804815-125846020 GCF_013100865.1 Trachemys scripta elegans | reverse complement strand
TTGTGGGGGGGCGCTGCTGGCGGGGGTGTGCTCCCCCCAGGGACGTGGGGTTGTGGCGGAGTGCTGCTCAGTGTTGTGAGGGGGCGCTGCTGGCGGGGGTGTGCTCCCCCCAGGGGCGTGGGGTGGGGCGTAGGCCCTGCTGCTGGGGGCTCTGCAGGTGGGGAGTCCCTGCAGACAGTGTGCAGGCTCAGGGGAAGTTTGCGCTTTGCCCTCTTAGGCTTGTCTAGAGCAGGCTTTGGAGGCATGTTGGCTAACGAACGCTGCCGCGTGTGACAAGGCCCTGCAGACTTTGCACAGGCCACGCTGTTCTAGTGAAGGCGGAGGGGCCCCTAGTTCTGCCAGGCTTTGACTCGGCCAGCGGAGCCCATGTTAGCGTCTGTGCTGCCTTGTCTGCTCCGGCGTTTCAGCTCCGACAGGTACGAGGGTGTGTACGAACCAGCCCGCGTTGGGACTAACCTGCGTTAAGACAAGAAAACCCACTGACCCTCCCTTGTCGGGAAACAGGCAGCCATGGAGGGGGCGGGACAGTGGGGGCGTTAGCTGCAGAGCTGGACCGTGGGTCTAGTGGAGGAGGAACAGGATCGGGAGGCAGGCGACCTGTGGTCTGTTCTCAGCTCTGCCCTAGACTTTGCTGGGTGGCCTTGGATAACTCATCCCCCTTCTCTGTGCTGCGGTTCCCCATCTGTGAAATGGGCTGTGACCCTGAGCACTGTGGGGTCACACCCTGTGCACCAGTGTAACGAGTTTTGTACAAAGCCTGCCTCGTGAGGTGTCATGTGAAAACTGACACTTGCTGGTTAGTAGCATCCTGGTGACATGTGCGTAGCAACATTATCTGTCCCGTGCTGAATTCCCCCTGGAGGATGTTGCTAGCACCTGTTCCGGACCAGCCAGCCTGGGGCGTCCCTGTCTCCGATGCTTAGCCTACACCTAGAATTGATGGTCTGCTAGATTCTGTGAGCAAACCTAGGTATCTTACCACATGTGACCCTGTGAAAGGGAACTGGCAAATTCCTTTGCAACCCGAGTCACAGAAAAGATCTGCTTTTAGTACTGCTCTGGCACTGTGTGAATTCAAAGTGTTACCATTAGGGTTAATTACTGCAGGAGTCACTTTTCAGAAGCTGGTGAACCACGTATTAAACAGATGACAGGACTTGGCAAGGGCCTACGTCAACTATATAGCGGTGTTTAGCACACTGGAACTGAGCACAAGAAACACTTGGGAATTGTGTTGTCAAAGCTCAGAGGCTGGTCTGACTATAAAAGTCTAAATATACACTTGGAGCAGCCACGTTGCCTTATTTGGGACACTGGGTAGGTGATCAAATCTCACCTGATCCCTTAAAGGTTGAAGTTATTGTTAATTGGCCTGTGCCGCACACCAAAAGGCAGTTCCAGTCTTTCATAGATCTGGTAAGCCATTACCGACCGTTGGTTTGGGGGTTCACTGACGTTGCAAAATAACAATGTATGTAAAAAGACCAAGCCAAAGTCATATGGTCAAAGGCATGTCAAGAGAGTTTGGTGAGGTAAAGAAAATCTTGTGTGAAAACCCTGTTCTGGCCAGTCCAGATTTTGACAGACTGTTTGAGCTGCGCAGACACCGCAGGCATTGGCCTAGGTGCTGCACTAATGCCATTGGCGAGAGTTGCAAGAAACACCCCATTGCTTTCCGAAGCCAGAAAGTGACCCCCCGGAACAGAATTATTCTGTCACAGAAAGAGAATGCTATGCCATGGTGTGGCAGGTTAACCACTCCAGCCCTATGGCTTTCAAAAGAAATTCAGGGTCCTAAGTGATCTCTGTCCATTAGTATGTCATATAAAAGTAAAGGCTTATTGTGAGGGGGTGTGGCCTCCCTCCAAGATTGACAGGGAAGGACCTGCGCCCACCCGTTGGTGCACGAAGCCAGGACACCTGCGCCCGCTCCGCTGGAAGCTGAGGGGTGGGACAGGAAGTATAGAAGGTTGGCCTTGCAGCTCAGTTGGGATGGAGCCGCCGGAGGAGCCAGACACTTCCCGCCTGCTGCTGGAGCAGGAGCCCAGAGTGGACCTCTGCAGCACTGAGGACTCACCAGACCTGCCCGACTTGCCGGCTGACCAGGACACCAAGGAGCTGCTGGCAGTGTATCCTGGGGAGACTGAGGATGACGCTGAGATCCATGTACCTCACGAGGGGAGAGAAGGAAGTAGCCCAGGCTTGTTCTTCTAGTGATGTCCCTGTGGGTGCTCCACTTCAGGTGCTGGTGCATCCCTGCATCTTCGCTTGGAGAGTTTCAGCAGCAGTGCCCGTGCAGGTTGCGGTGCCTGTCTCGCGGAGCCATTGGTGCCTCATCTAGCGCATGTGCGACCCGACCTCCTCAGTTCCTTCTCAACTGTCCCTGGCCTGAGATGGAGTCCCAGCAACCCTGCAAAGATAGATAGTACTACTGTTCAGATAGTGTTACGGTAATTTAGATAGCATATGTTTTAGTTATTAGCTAGTTACTTACTGTGACGTTCCCCGGGTGTTATCTGGACCGGTGATCTGCTCGGTCACTCCAATCCTCGACTCTGGGAGCCAGCCTTACCCTGCTCTGCTGTGAGAACCCTCACCCCTGGGCTGTTCACGCACAGCCTCTGGCATGTAAACTGCTTGGATTGTGCAAGCGAGTGACACTAGCCAATATCTCCAGTCCCAGACACAATCCTACGAACCTCCATCTTGCAGTGTCCAGTTGTGCCCGCTGGACGCTGCAAGCTTATATGAGTTTGTCAATTTAACAAAGAAATTGATATGTTCCAGACTTGTTATCCCAAGGGGAGTCTCTGACAGGCTTCAAACCAAATGCACTGCTTCAGGTAGAATAAACCAACAGATTTATTAACTATAAAGATAGATTTTAACTGATTATAAGTCAAAGCACAAGAAGTCAGATTTGGTCAAATGAAATAAAAGCAAAACGCATTCTAAGCTGCTCTTAACACTTTCAGTGCCCTTACAAACTTAGATGCTTCTCACCACAGGCTGCCTGGTTGCCCTTCAGCCAGGCTCTGCCCTTTGATCAGCGCTTCAGTCGCTTGGTGGTGATGTGTGTAGATGGAGGTGGAAGAGAAAGGAAGAGCATGGCAAACGTCTCTCCCTTTTATCATGTTCTTTCTTCCCTCTTGGCTTTGCCCCCCCCCCCTTCAGGGTCAGGTGAGCATTACCTCATCACAGTCCCAACCTGACCAAGGGAAGGGGGGTGATCCTTTGTTGCTGCCTAGGCCAGCGTCCTTTGTTCCTGTGAGGCTGGGCTGGGTTTGTCCCATACATGCCCTGATGAGGTGTGAACTACACTTCTGCTCCGGGAGAGTTTTGCCTGGGCCTGTTTTAAGCCATGAAGACACATGTTCAGCCTCATAACTGTTATACATGAAATTACAACCTATAACATCACTATAACAACAATGCTCAGTGCACCATGAGCCTTCCGAAGACACCCAGTGTGACAAACTTTGCATTGGACACCACACAATCATTTTACAAGGATGAATATGGGGGTGTAGGGTGTTCCCCCGAGGTACAGAATCTCACACTTACCTTTCTTTCTTCGGTCTCAAAAAAAAATTTAAAAATGAAATCTGTAGACTAGGTAGGATAATGGCAGTGAACTGGAAAAAATGCCTGGTTCACCCGGCTTCAAACACTGCATGACATGCAGGGAAGTGGTTCCAGTGTCGGATGGACACTTGCAGTGTGTTTGTTGTGTGGGTGAGTTGCACATCCCTTAGAAGTGCGCTCACTGCAGCAACCTCAAAGCCCAGAGACCTGAGGCTTAAACTCATCCTGATGGAAAAGTAGCTCTGGCCAGCTTTGGACCCAGGACAACAGACCCCACTGGGAATAGCTCACTGGAGACCTTTCCATCGAACTCAGCTAAGGCTCATTCCCCAAAACAATCATCGAGGAAGCGAGCTTCTAATTCGCCTCGCAGAGAGCAGAGCAAGAGAAAGCATTCTCCAACCAGGTCACTCTCCTCGGTGCCGACTGCACCGCGGCTTAGCACACACGAGGCACCGGGGTCCCCCAGCGCCGCCCACACAGTGGCCTCTGCCGATCCCCAGCGCTTCAGTGCAGAGTTGAGAGGCAAGACCGAGCCTACCTCTTCCTCCATGGCACTGTCAACGCTGCTGAAGGAGACAGCGCCGAGACCCACACTCTGACGCCCCCTCCGACGCCGACACAACAGCGGTGCCACCAGCACCGACTGCTACACCAATGAAGTGCCGGCACCAACCTCCTGCCGGCACCACACCATTTCCTCCACTAGAAGGATCTGTTGGTGTCCTCAACATGGGAGTCCCCACTCCTGGGCGCCGATGTCTCCCCGGTGCGCGCAGAACCAGAGTGCCCCTTATCACCAGTAGTTCCCACAAGGGAGGGTGTTTTCCTCACACCATTCCTCTCCTGTCAGATTGTGGTGCAAGTTAATTCTAAAAGCCGTAGATGTCACTAGTAAAGTGTGTGGTGTCTCTGACCATATCATTTCTGAGCTGCAGATGCTGTCTGGAGGTTATGAACCACACAAACAAACAAAGCATTACATGGTGCTAAAATCGCTATACAGCCTTTTCCTAGAAATTCCATTTGCTAATATGACCAAGACCTCTTCTTCCAATGTTTGAAAGGCAGATATAGGGCTGCCCCTCCATACTGAATACCCATTGTCACTTTGTGGTGACTCCTCCCTTTGATCTAGCTGCCGTGTTCCTAAATAGAAATCGTTGTTCTGGGGGCGAGATCTTTAATGACTTGTGAATACTCTGCCTTTGTGTGGCTGCTCTTGGCTTTTCTGAGGCTGGATTGACGTGACTCTTTTATCCAGCACACTTGATTTCATTGCGTCTTGAGTGTAGAACCAGAAGTAATCCAAGCCTGGCAGACATTTCTCCTGCTGTAAAGACGTTACAATTGCTAAAGTCACACATTGATTTTTAAAGTGTCTTGCCTAAGTTTGAACCATGTAAAATAGTGATGGAAAAGACCCATTATTCAGTCCATCGTGGTGCCAAAGCAGGAGAGTTCCTGACAGTTCTTTCTCAGAGGGCTTGGCCTAATTTAGTTTTAAATCTATATGTCCAGTTTCGGGTTCCTGTAGCATCCGTTGCTGGAGTACCTAAGAACTTTCCATGACATTAGATTTGCAAGATGTCCCTAGTGAATGGTATGGAGTCTTCTGTTGTTACCCTCCCCTGGTTAAATGAAGACAGTTCCACGGGCTCTCATGGAGGCTTTCCTGATATTGAAGCTCAATGTTTCTTTTTTTTACTTTCATCTCATTACCCCTAGTAATGTTCCCTTTTATTCTGCTAAATAAATCTTCTTCCTCGATGGTGTTTAACCCTTCATAGATTTGCGTCAAGTCCCCTGACTTACCACTTAGCCAAGCTAGACACATTCGGCATTTTCCAGCTTCCCTCAGGAAGCAGTTCCTCGAGTCCGCTGAGCCTTTCTGTTGCTTTTCTTGGGACTCCAGCCAGTCAGTGTCTTTCTGATGATGTGGTGCCCAGAACTAACGGCAGAGCCACGCCACCTGCCCTCCCCGTGTCAGGATTCCCATTCCCTCCTCACTCCAGGATGTCCTCTGGGCTCTTGCAGCCAAAATCACATTGCTCTCTCTTGCTGCTGTGTCATGTTACGGATTCATGAGTAACATGCTTTCCTTCACTTCTAGGCTGTTCTATGATCCCTGCTTCCCAGACATCTCCCTCCCACTGAACACCTGCCTTTCACATTCCCTTCCCCAGCGGGGTGAGCTGTAGTTTCCAAGCTGGTTTTCACTCTATTTCCTGCCCCGGCTCTAATCTCAGGTAACGTTGTTCTTTTTGTCACTGATGTTCATAGAACCTCCCCACCCATCATCACTTGTGAATACATTAGTGTGCCATTCCCGCTCTGTCCAGATCAGTAACGAAGGGGTCAAGTGACATCGATCCCTGCAGCACTTCTCCCAAACTGCCATCCATGTCCGTTAACATAACCCTTTGTTTGATCTTTCAGCTAGTTTTCAACCCATGGGACAGTGCTTTCATCCAAGCCCGTCTAAATGAGCTTTTCAATTCAGTTCTTGAGAGCGTCCGTCCCTTACTAAATATCTGCCATCCCCGGGGACCACTGTGTTTGTAACTCGCTTGTAGAAAGCATAGTCCCATTGGTGCCAGCTGTTCGTGGTCTGTTCACGGAATGGTCAGGGATTTAAGAACATTATCCCAAGTGCTGTACGAAACACCGCTAAGGACAGCCTCTGCCCCTAGCAGCTTGCAGTCTAGAGACACAGATAAGACAAGACATACTGCAAGGTCCCTCTTTCGTACGTCTCTTGCTTACGAGCTGCTGGAGTGGAGCAGGTGTTGGAGTGACATAGGTTACGGTTTGATTTGTGGGCAGCGCAGAGAAACGTGTCTCTAGAAGGGCCCTGACAGAGGAGAGAGACTTTTGGCTATAGGGCATTTACAATTACAAGTCGGCTGGTAGGCTGACCACCAGGCCCCAGTTAGTCCCAATTTTTTCTTGTCACTCTGTGTGGTACCGGGCATCCATCTTGCATGGTGTGAAATTAACCCTGTGCTGAAGGATTGTGCAGCACAAGTCTGCTGGGGCTTGGCTGGGATGCCCGTGGTGCATAGACCTCGTGTGGGCTCCTTCATGGGGACGATTTGTCACACTGTACTTCAGTGTGCTGTCCTCTCCCCACTGCTTTAAGCACTCACCAGAACCTGGTGCCTCGGGCCACAGAAAACAAAACTTGCCCGTTTGTCCCTGGGCATCATGGGCAGTGGACTGGCAGCAGGTGCCCCCTCTGGATTCGGGACGTGTATTGTATGCGAGAGCTCGGAGGTGGAAGGTAGAGAAGGATGGAAATAGTCTCTGTGAGCATTGGGTGCAGCTGCTGTTCTGGGGGAGTCCGAGGACAGAGCACTGATCTCACAAAGAGAAGCCAGGAGTCACGCAGACTTACACAGCAGTCTGACATGTTCAGATTTAGAATTTCCACCCCTCTGCTGCGGGGTGCTGCCCCCCGTTCAGTGGGATATCTCAGAGCACTTCACAGACAGTAATCAGTAACACCTTACAACTCCCTGTGCGGTCCGGCTGCCAGCTCCTGGTCTTCCGACTTCCCTGTGAAGTATCTACATGCCCATTGCCCTGTTATCTACCCGTAGTGATCGGAAGAGTAGTGAGCAAGCTCCCAGCTCCTCCTGCTGCAGGGGAGCGTTTGGCACTTCAGGTGCAGTTCGCTCCATGCCTTGAACAAACTGGTACGTCCCGACATGATCAGGAGCACGTGGAGGAGAGGGGTCAGTGCTCGGGGAGGGGGAATGAGGCAGGGACTGTCCCAGTCCATGAGCAGCCTGAGCAAAGGAGCCGTCTGGGTGTGGCCCGGCAGATGCCCAGAAGACAAGGTGAGGGACAGAGTTACTCCCAGCTCCTTGCTGTAGTTCCTGTCTGATTCTTGCCTTCTTATTCTCATTCCAGTTACTACATTGATGGCCGAGTGGCCAAAGTGACGGACTTCCTGAAAACACGCCTGTTAGACACGCTCTCTGACCAGATCAGGAAAATCCAGAAAGTGCGTGAGTGCCAAGGGGCTGCGCGGGGTGAGAGGGCGACCCAGCTCTAGCGGCAGTGGCTCAGCGCACTGGAGTTGGCACAGGCTTCTGGTCGGGGCCTGCACGCGTGGTCCAAATTGTGCACGTTTGGGCTCAGGAATAGTGTTCAGCAGTGGACCTGGCTGGGGGAGACGGGGACTTGGTCTTGGCTGTTCCTGGGTCCGGCATGTTTTCAGTTGTCAATCACCTGACTCTCGACGGGGAGGTCAGGCAGCCCCTGTGCAGGTAAACGGGGCTGCGAGCCAAGCCAGGTGGTGGTCATGGGGGCTGGCAGCTACCAGACTCTGACTGGGCAAGCTGGCCAAGGAGCCGTGCCACTGAACTCCCAGCTAACAAATGGGAACCAGCCAGGGCTGATCGGGGGGTGGCAGCTGAATCTCCTCCAGGTGTGACATGCTGACTGTGGCCTGTGGACAGGAGGTAACTTCGAGGAGCAGACTGTGACTGGACTGGGCTCAAGGGTACCTGGAAATGCAGGGGGAGGATTCTTGGGGCCCATGCAATGTTGGGGTAGTGAGTGGGGGCTGCAGCAGGCGAAGGAGCGGGTGGCAAAGCCAAACTTATTTAAATCGGTCGCTCTCGCGACTTGCCTCCCGAGTCCCTGAAAGAAGCAGCATTGAACACTGAGATACTGTGTTTAACAGACCACTACGTGTGAGCGGGGGATAGTCCCGCTATTGTGGGGAGCGTTCCTGGCTTAGCGAAAGGATCTGAGTCCTCGCTCCCACGCCCTTTACCCGGGGGCCTGCCTGCCCGCAAGGGCTCCCCTTCCACCCTGGGGTGGCCACGTGCCTGACCCACTGATCCCTGCATTACGTTCAAACCACATACGATTTATTAAACAGCAACTGTAAGAAAAATATGGAAAAATGGAAAAGGCTAAAGGAAAACAAGACCCCGCTCTGTGGGCACGGGGACGGCACAATCAGCGTCTCTGGGCCGTAAGGAAAGCCCCCAGTCTGCTCCTCACACGTCGCAGGCCCCCTGTCCAGGCCCTGGCCATGCTGTGGTGACACTGCAGGTCGGACTCTGCTCTGGGGGTGGCCACACACCCTCAGGCTCTACGTGACAGGACCCTTCTCCCATCATTAGCCCCCCGTCGGGGTCACAACCCCCCCTGAATCCAGCCTGCTAGATCTCTTCTCTGGCAATGTCTCCCTGCGCTGGGCCCTCTGCCCAGGGCCCTCTCTCTTTCCCCAGCTACTCGCTGTGCTCAGCTGCAGGAACATGTGCGGCATGGCCGGCGTCTGGTCCCCGGCTCGGCCGGCGTCTGGTCCCCGGCTCCGGCCGGCGTCTGCTCCGCGGCTCGGCCGGCGTCTGGTCCTCGGCTCGGCCGGCGTCTTTTCCGCGGCTCGGCCGGCGTCTTTTCCGCGGCTCGGCCGGCGTCTGGTCCCCGGCTCGGCCGGCGTCTGGTCCCCGGCTCGGCCGGCGTCTGCTCCGCGGCACGGCCGGCGTCTGCTCCGCGGCTCGGCCGGCGTCTTCTCCGCGGCTCCGGCCCCACAGCTCCAGGCTCCAGCCCTGGCTCCCCATCGGGGTGGCTGGTCTGCGCTGCCCCAGCTCCCACTCTTGTGGCTCAGAGCTGCTGCTCTGCCTCCAGCCCGGCTCTGCCTTCTGGGCTGCTGCTCTCCCCTTAGCTCTGCCCTACTGCGGCTCAGGCAGCCCCAGCTCACACCAAGGATGGGCCCCCAGGCTCCTGGCTCCCCCATTGGCCTGCCTGCCCTGACAATTATGCTGACCTGGAGTGTTGGCCTCTCTCCATTGGCCGTGGGAACTGTCAGTCTCAGGATCCTGATTTATTTTCAGGTCTTCCCCTTTCTTTTGGTATTGTGAGAGGCCAACCAAAAAACCCCCCTGAGTTTCAGTGAAGGACCAACAGCCCCGTATACATGGGGGCGGGGGCAAGGGGAGCCAAGAGCAGGGCCGCCCATCTCCAGAGCTCCTAACCACACCGAGCAAAGAGCAGGGCCTTGGTCTCGACACATCTGGCAGCACCTGGGAAGTGGAGGCCAGGGGGCTTCCGAAAACAGATCAGGCCAGACAAAAAACTGAGCTCTCCCTTTGATCCAAGTGCATGTTTGTGACCAAGGGAAAACATTGGGGTCACAGTTCCACGGGGCCAGGCTAGTGCTGTGATTTGGTAGCAAGGTTGTGATTAACGCAGTTCCAGTAGTTACCGCAAGCATGATTCTAGCACAAGTGACACCTTGGCCATTCTGAACAGCGATTTGTTTTCTCCCTGGCAGTCATGTGGTGACTGACTATGCTATAAACCCCGGCTATCCTCTATCTGCTGTGTCCGAATCTACAGCACTGATTGGCTAGCCTGAGACTCAGGAAATATTCCTGTCCGTGCTAGGCGGGCAGACAGGGCTACAGCGTGCTAGCAATGGCTGTGCGGGAAACGTGTGTTGAGCAAGGGAGCTAGCCGGCTTCAGCTGTAGTGTGGACAGGGCTTTAGCGCTGCATGCTCAGTTGCGAGCCCCACAATAAAAACAGGACATCTTCAAATGGGAGACTCTCAAGAAGGGGCTACGCACTTGATAAAGGGACTGGAGGACGTGTTGTCTCTGTTCTGTCTGGGTTTTTATACCACTCGTCACTGCTCTGCCTGACTATCGCCGTTCTTGTCTGGAGAGTCTGTAGCGGGGCCACAGGAAAGGGACTTGAGGGGCTATGCAGCGAAGTGGGAGGGACAATCGCTGACCATGTCAAGAAATAATCCTGGCGTGCTCCTGCCCCTGGAGGGGTTGGTGGTGAGAGCCCGTGCAAGGGCATAAGGAGCGCAGCAGGTACCGCATGGATCACCAGACGCTGGGCTGGGCGCAGGCAGGGAGGGTGAATGGCTGTGCCGGCTATGGGTGCAGGGACGGGCTCGTTCCCTCTTCGCTAGGGAAGGTTGCAGGGGGCCGTCAGAGGGAACAAATGGCCACGTGGAGTGAGAACGTCAAGGGAGGCATTTTCAGAGGTGGGAAATGGGATCCAAACCTGAAGAACCGGGGTGTCACCGGAGAGCTTGGGCAGTGTCGCATGCCATTACAGCTGCCCCCGCATTGCTCCTCTTGCAGCGTGAGCAGCCACTGGGAGTAGGCGCAGGGCCCTAGGAACGCCGGCAGGGACAGGGGCTCGCAGGGACCTGACTCTCGGGAAGCCTGGAGGAGCTGCTGGGGCAGGGGGAAGAGTCCTGTGGGAATTCCAGCGCAGCTGAGAGCTCGCGGAGCTGGGCGCTAATGGGCTGCAGCTTCACTGGGAGTGAGTGCATCCTGCCGGCTGATTAGCACAGCTGGGCTCAGACACTCTCCTGTTTTATTGCTTCCTCTCTGCTCAGGAAGGTGGCGGGCTTAGATAATTATAGGCAGAATGCCAGCACCTCTGGGCCTTCCGTCAGGGACGCTCTCACAGGCTGTGAGAGAAGCACCTCAGCGCTGGCGTCCTTAACCTTTTCCTGGGATCCCAGTCTAGCCACATGCTGCATCCGCCCACAAATGCTCCTGGTTCCTTGGACTTTGCAAACATCTAGTGACCACAGTGCTCAGGGCCCTGCCTGGAGGAGCTGGGAAATCTGGAGAGAAGGCTCTGTGCCGGGCATGGGAGGGGAGCTCCTGGCTGTCTGACATGTCCATCATACCTCGCATCTCTTAGGGGTTTGTACGGATACTCCCAGGAGCGCCTTAGCCCAGGGCTGGCGGGACTTCTCCAACTCTATCCTTGAGGGCAGCGTAGTGGGGTAGAGAGCGAGCCGGCCCCTGGAAGGGGTCCCCCCGCCGACTCTAAACGCTTCCCATCCACTCCAACCAAGCAGCTTCTGTGCGGCCGCTGCACTGACTCTTCTCTGGACCGCGAGCGCCCCGGCTTTCCTTTCCTGGCTCCCTGCTCTGCCTTCGGCTCAGGGCTGAGACAGAAGCTCCATTTCTGGGAGCTCTTGTGCTCCAGCACCTGCCACAAGGCTCTGGCACCCTGGGATTTGGGACCTAAGCACCTGGGGTTTTTTCGTAAACTGCTGCCTACTTGGCATCTATGTGCAGCCTCCATTCCTGTCACCTCGGTGCCATCCCAGTCTTGGAACTCCAGTAACGGCATGTTCGCGGCTGGCTGGTGCCGGGGCTGGGGCACTCCGGTGCACCCTGCTAGCGGAGCTGTTAGCGTCTCTTGCCTTCGGGCTCAGCGTTCCCGGGCTGCGAGCATCTCCCTCGACACACAGGGACCTTCCTCTCTGGGCAGAGTCTGGCGTCTTGGGGGGAAGAAAGGCTACTCAGAGGCTTCAAGCCCCGCCAGCATGGCACCTCCTCTCAGCTCAGACATGAGCAGGGTGAGGCCGGGCGTCCCTGGCGCTGCAGAGGGGACGTGCCCCACAGGCCTGCTGGTGATGCAGCACAGAGCCAAACTGTGTCCCCCACCTTGTAAACCAGCTTCATGGGCAGCCGCCCCGAGTCCTGGCCAGGGGGCGGGCAGTATGCCAGCAGCAGAAGGGGGGAAGCTAAAGAGAGAGTCAAGGCCTGAGGAAATGCTGCCCTCTCACTGTTTGATCTGTGACGGCAGGAAGCTCTGTCCTTGGGGGCTTTGCCTGTGTGACTCAACCAGCCTTTTTGTCTCCTTTGGGCCCAGCTGAGCAGAACTTCTCCCGTTGTGGCACATGATTTGTGCAGTGCTGCGGGGGGCAGGGTTACGCTGAAAAGCAGGCGGAGTGAGATGCTCTGAGGGGCCTGGAGGAGGGTGGTGTGTAGCTTGGTGAGCTGAGACAGGAGGTTGCTCAGGCATGGGGTAGAGCCTATGGAAGGAGACACGGGGAGCAGGGCTGGGCGGCGATGGAGGAAGGGGTGCAGTTACCTGGAAGGTGAGAGCAAGGACAAAAAGAGACGCGGAGGCAACACAGGGACCCAGAAGGGCGGGGGGGGGGGGAGGGGACATGGTTGGAGCGGGGGAAGGAGGTGGGGGAGAGGGGAAAGCCCTGGAGGGAGGACATGGGAAATATGGGGAGGGGGGGGGGGAGTATGAAAAGCATGCATGACTCAGTTTCCCTATTTACTTTTGTACTGCTACCAAAGGGGTTAATTTCTTTCCAGAGACGGGGGGTTAAATGATGAATTGACCAGGTGTGGATCATGCCAGGTTGGTATGAATGGACGAACAATACTGTGAGCATGTGAATGACGTTACCATGGAGTCAGCCAGCCCAGAGGACCTGTTGGATGTGGATGGACAATTACCTGTGTGACCACAGCCTGTCCCCTACCTGAACCCGTGTGTACACGTGAAAACAGCGGGACGTAAGACCAAGGACCAAGCCCAAGGCATTAGGAAGGGGGACAGGAATCCAGCTCTCCGGCGCTCCCAGCAGAGTAAGGCCAGGGAGGTTAGTTGCAAGCAGGCCACCTGCCTGCCCGTCCACCGCACCATCGGGCTGCCTAACTGAGCAAAGAGAAACTGGCCATTTCCACTCACTGTCCCTAACTACTGAAGTCCAGCTGACCCATAAACACGGTCATGCTTGGAAAAGTCTGCCCTGGGTCGCTGCAAATGCCTGCTGGCTGGCTGGTTCCCAGGAGGGGCAGGCTCCAAGCCTGCTGAAAGAGCCCTGGTGAGACCAGAGGTGCTGGGGCCAGGAACCCAGGCGTGGAGTGATGGAGCAGGGTACGTCTATACAGCATTCTGGGGCCTCCCAGCCTCCCCCTGAAGCCTGGCTTGACAGACCTGGGCTAGCGGGGCTCTACCTACAGCTCTAGAGCTAGCCGTGTGGCCAGCGCGCTGAAGGTGCCGCTAGGGCTCTGGCGTCCGCGCCCTCCCTAGGCTTCGGAGCCCAAGCTCCCGCCTGAGCTGGCATGTCAAGGCACTGTCTACACAGCTGTTTCTAGAGCGCTAGTCTGTCACCCCAGGTTGGGATGCTCGCTCCCGCAGGCTCCAAAACGCTGTGTAGACGTATCTGGGGGGCCCAGGGTCTAATGCAGCGGTTCCCAAACTGTGGGTCGCAGCACGTGGGGTCACAGTGATTCCTAGTGTGCAGAGGGCGTCATTTTGCGCCGCACAGCATGACCTCAATGTATGGAGCGTGCAAGGTCATCTCCAGGAGGCGTGAGGCCGTGCTATGCAGAGGAAGCTATTTTGCTCTTCAAAATGACGTCCTCCATGTTCAAATGAGGCAGCGCTGTCACCAAGTCTGCAAGCCTCTGGCCTAGCATTAAAAGGGGGGGGCTCTCGGAGAGGCACAGCGTAACCTGCAGATACGTGACTCCCTGCTGGGGCTCGGCTAGTCTCGAGAACAGCTGCCCAGGGCCCAATCCTGCATTGGTGTGAATCTCTGGCTGCAATGGAATGAGAACAATGCACAATCCGGAGTCTGCCAGCCAGGGACAGTAACACCCCAGGAATTCCAAGAAAACACGGGAGAGCAGGTTTGACACTGACGGAGTTGGCGGATGTGATTGCAGAGCCAGTGGCCATTATCTTTGAAAACTCGTGGCGATCGGGGGAGTTCCCGGATGACTGGAAAAAGGCTAATGTAGTGCCCATCTTTAAAAAAGGGAAGAAGGAGGATCCAGGGAACTACAGGCCAGTCAGCCTCACCTCAGTCCCTGGAAAAATCATGGAGCAGGTCCTCAAGGAAACCATTTTGAAGCACTTGGAGGAGAGGAAGGTGATCAGGAACAGTCAGCATGGATTCACCAAGGGCAAGTCATGCCTGACCAACCTGATTGCCTTCTCTGATGAGATAACTGGCTCTGTGGATATGGGGAAAGTGGTGGATGTGATATATCTTGAATTTACCAAAGCTTTTGATATGTATCAGGGGGTAGCCATATTAGTCTGTATCCACAAAAAACAACAAGGAGTCCAGTGGCACCTTAAAGACTAACAGATTTATTTGGGCATAAACTTTTGTGGGTAAAAAAACCTACTTCTGCATCTCCTTGTTGCTTTTGATATGGTCTCCCACAGTATTCTTGCCAGCAAGTTAAAGAAGTATGGGCTGGATGAATGGACTATAAGGTGGGTAGAAAGCTGGCTAGATTGTCAGGCTCAACGGGTAGTGATCAACTGCTCAGTGTCTAGTTGGCAATCGGTATCAAGCGGAGTGCCCCAAGGGTCAGTCCTGAAGCCGGTTTTGTTCAACATCTTCACTAATGATCTGGATGATGGGATGGATTTTACCCTCAGCAAGTTCACAGATGACACTAAGCTGGGGGGAGAGGTAGATACACTGGAGGGTAGGGATAGGGTCCAGAGTGACCTAGACAAATTGGAGGATTGGGCCAAAAGAAATCTGATGAGGTTCAACAAGGACAAATGCAGAGTCCTGCACTTAGGAAGGAAGAATCCCATGCACTGCTACAGACTGGGGACCGACTGGCTAAGCAGCAGTTCTGCAGAAAAGGACCTGGGGATTACAGTGGACGAGAAGCTGGATATAAGTCAACAGCGTGCCCTTGTTGCCAAGAAGGCTAATGGCATATGGGCCTTTATTAGTAGGAGCATTGCCAGCAGATCGAGGGAAGTGATTATTTCCATCTATTCGGCATTGGTGAGGCCACATCTGGAGTATTGCAGCCAGTTTTGGGCCCCCCACTACAGAAAGGATGTGGACAAATTGGAGAGAGTCCTGCGGAGGGTAACGAGAATGATTAGGGGGTTGGGGCACATGATTTATGCGGAGAGGCTGAGGGAACTGGGATTATTTAGTCTGCAGAAGAGGAGAGTGAGGGGGGATTTGATAGCTGCTTTCAACTACCTTAAAGGGGCTTCCAAAGAGGATGGATCTAGACTGTTCTCAGTGGTACCTGATGACAGGACAAGGAGCAATGGTCTCAAGTTGCAGTGGGGGAGGTCTAGGTTGGTGTAACGATGCTGGTTCTGACGGGACCCAACTGGGACCTAAGGCTGGGCTTTTTCCACCTCTAAGGCAAACCAAACCAGCCAGACTAAGAGGACTTTGGTCTCACCCCACTGGCTAACCACAAGTCACACAAGCAATTCCCTTAGATACTCCAGTTTCCCAGTATTACCACCAGTGCCACTCGTTATGGGGACAAATGGTTATGAAAACCAATATCCCAGTAAAAGAAAAAGGTTCTCTTGATCCCAAAGGACCAAGCCCCAGACCCAGGTCAATACAAATCAGATCTTACTCACAAATCACGCTGTTGCCAATCCTTTAGAATCTAAAATCTAAAGGTTTATTCATAAAAGGAAAAAGATAGAGATGAGAGCTAGAATTGGTTAAATGGAATCAGTTACATACAGTAATGGCAAAGTTCTTGGTTCAGGCTTGTAGCAGTGATGAAATAAACTGCAGGTTCAAATCAAGTCTCTGGAATACATCCCCAGCTGGGTTGGGTCATTCAGTCCTTTGTTCAGAGCTTCAGTTTGTAGCAGAGTTCCTCCAGAGGTACGAAGCAGGATTGAAGACAAGATGGAGATGAGGCATCAGCCTTTTATAGTCTTTTCCAGGTGTAAGAATACCTCTTTGTCCTTACTGTGGAAAATTACAGCAAAATGGAGTCTGGAGTCACATGGGCCAGTCCCTGCATACTTTGCTGAGTCTCAAGGCGTATCTGCCTTCTCTCAATGGGTCCTTGTATAGCTGATGGTCCTTAATGGGCCATCAAGCAGGCTAGGCAGAGCTAACATCAGTTTGTCTGGGATGTCACCCAGCAGCATAGCATAAGTTTGAAATACAGACAGTATAGAGCCAATATTCATAACTTCAACTACAAAATTGATACACACATATAGACAGCATAATCATAACCAGCAAACCATCACCTTGTCTTAGACACCCCATTTGACCCCCTTTATACACAATTTGGTGCCACTACAGGACCATGGTTGCAACAATGATCTATATGGTCCCAGATTATATCAATAATGTCACAGTTGGATATTAGGAAAAACTTTTTCACTAGGAGGGTGGTGAAGCACTGGAATGCATTACCTAGGGAGGTGGTGGAATCTCCTTCCTTGGAGGTTTTTAAGGTTTTTGTCAAAGCCCTGGCTGGGATGATTTAGTTGGGGACTGGTCATGTTTTGAGCAGGGGGTTGGACTAGATACCTCCTGAGGTCCCTCCCAACCCTGATAGTCTATCTCAGCTTGCAGAGGTCCTGCCAGAGCAATCCGAGCCCCCTGCTCTGGAGCTCCGTGCCTGTGCTGCATAAAGGAAGGACAGAGCAGCACGCAGCAAAGGACTCGCTGTCAGCACAGAGGCACTCCGCCCTCTTGTGCCGAGATTGGCTCAGAGCTACCCCAGCACGACTGCAAGCAGCCTCCAATGCCCCCTGCTTGCCTCTGTCCACCTCAGTACCGCAGTGCATCAAGCCTGCCTCAGAAGGCTCAGTACAGAGACACTTATCACCGAAACAAGCAACTTCGAAGACTTCAGCTTCCTCTTCAGCATCGGCAGGGCTGGTACCGCCTGAGGCATCCTTTATGTCACAGGAGGAAATCAGGATTACTCCTGAGCCAGAGTCACCTATTGTACAAGCCTCTCCTGCCTCAGTTTCCCCACGATTTTCAGTGCCACAGTGGACAAAAATACCAGTCAAGAAAATTGCCTTAAGCTCTCCTGCTCCTGGCACAGTGGAGCCTACCGCTCCTCATCAAGTTATTTCACCTCGCAGAGCAGCTCCTTCAATTCAGTGCTGTTCTTTAGCTTCTGCAGCAGATAAGGCTAGTAGGCAGCTCTCTCCTATCCCAGCTAAGAGATGTACACACCACAGAAACCACCCTTCTTGCGTTTCTCCAGTTAGGAGCCGCTCACATGATATTCAGTTACCTCCATAGATGAGAGCACCCTGGAATTCTACACTTTATGCCCATGGGTACCAGTCCTGGCCTTTCTGGCCTCCTTGGCATAGTTTGGGTAACAATTTCCGGCTAACTCTGCTTTGAGGGGCAGTTTCCCTACAACAGGCTGTCTGCAGTCAGCCTGTTCTCCACAGAAAACATTGGCACACACCCACAATGGACACGTTGCCTCTTCCGATGAGGCCATAGTGTCTTCTGTTCCTTCCACAGTAGACAACTTTCAGGCTTTTCAAGAATTTCTAAAGAGGATGGCAGAGACGTTCGAAATTCCTCTGGAGCTTGTGCAGGAAAAGTCAGATGAACGGTTTGACATCCTCCAACCTTCTACTCAAAATAAGGTGCCTCTGCCTTTTAAAGAAGGTATCCTTGAACCAGCTAAGGAGTTATGGGCAACATCACCTTTATGTGGGCAACATCTAAATGAGCAGATTGAAAATATCAAGTTCCTCCTTAGAGGTCTGAGTATTTTTATACTCACCCAGCTCCATCTTCATTCGTAATCACGACGCTTAATAAAACATCCAAGCAGCTTTCAAGAGCTACTCCAAAAGAGAAGGAACCAAAAAAGGGGATCTTTACGGGTAAAAGGATTTATTCCTTGGCCTCCCTTCAAATGAGAATTGCCAATTATCAAGCAATGTTGGCCAAATGTAATAACATACAATGGGACAAAGTGGCAGGCTTTCAAGATAAACTTCCTTCTGATTTAAGGAAGTTTCCGTCTTTCTGCTCTGAAGGCATGTTAATTGCTAAACTTCTTTGCCAGCAGCACTAGACTCAGGGGATACAGGGGCTGGTCAGTGGTTTTGGGTAGAGAGATTTTTAGCTTTCTGCATCAGTCCAACTCCAGTACCCAGACAACCAAGTCAAATATGGTGAGGATTATTTAAAATCTTATTCACCATAAATAAAGTTCTACCAATCCCCAAATATCAGACACGTTATCCACCAGGTCAATGAATGTATCAGACTGTGCCCAAATACCCGCTTACAGCCAGTTCTTATTAACTAATCTAAGATTTATTGAAAAGCAAGAGTGGTTATGGGTAAAAGATCATTATACATACAGATATGAATAAAGTTCTTAGGTCAGTTTCATAGTCGAGATGGTGAGGTGCTGAGTTGCAAAAAGTTCTTTCAGAATCATTTCCCTCGGCTAGAATCTGATAGACAGGCCATGTGCAGAGTCTGTATAAATTCTGCCATGAGAAGTAGCAGAGAGATCCAGACTGGTGCTGGAGACCTCAGTCTTGTGATTCAAGCTTAAGCAGATCTGAGATGACAGGATCGGGCTCTAGAGATCTTTTGTCGATTTCCAGCAGGCTACTGTAGCCTCTTGAGACAGATAACATAGCAGGTGAAGAATGGGTAATATACGTTGTGACTTTGAAGTCAATTCCTATTTCCTACGTACACACAGGTCATTAGTTGCATTGATTAGCAGAAGGCGATGAACCATTCCAGCAGTTCAGAGACAGTTTACTACAAACTTCCAAGAGAAATAGAGACAGTGACATTGTTACACCACATGTTCCATTTAATTGCTAATATTCCTTTTGATCTCTAAATCACTAGAATACAGTAGCAGACAGGAACTGAAATTTAGCATCTACAAGCTAATCTGGTCACATTGTTAACAGCTAACAAGATATTTATAGGTAAACACAGACAACTACAATTAGTATTTACCTCTAATTCGCTCACGATACGGAACTCGCGTCCATTTCACGTGGCTTTGCTGACTGTTTGCCACTTCAGTACTTCCCTAATCTGTTCTTGAAGGTGGGGCCCGTAGCCTGCTGGCTGTTCAACCCTCGCTGGCTCAGTGTCACACTTGCTTACAGTAATTGTGGCTTTTGAGCTGGGGATCCCACGCTCCAGCCCCAGCTGGGAGTCTGACCCTTCAGGCCCTGGGTGGCGAAGGAACTGGCTGGCAGTTGGGGTCGCCCCGCCCGCCAGGCTCTCAGGGGGTGAGGGGAACATGAGTGAGAAATTTCCAAACTCCTGTGCAGGGGCAGGGGCAGGGGCAGCATCAGGGGGATCCACGTGCCCAGCCCAGCGTGAAGCACCACGCTTGCCGTCAGCTGTATACGGCATTCTTTCAGGGGCAGGGCTCTCTGCTGGGGGAGATTTAGCAGAGTCCCCCAGAGGCAGGGAAATCCCCTCAATCCTCTCTCCAATTGGGGGTGGAGATCCCTGAGTGCTCCCTCTGCACATCATAGATCTGGCCTCACAGGACTGGAAACCGCACGTGCTTTGCCTGACTGTTCCTGCACCTATCGCCCCCCTGCTCCTTTTTCAGGGGGGTGAACCATCCACTGTCTGATGCCTGTGTCACCGGGCCGTCGTGGGTCACAACTGAGAATACCAATTCAGGACAAACTGCTGAGAAATAGGGCAGACGCCCCCCCAAACTGGTGGTTATTCTCCCATGAGATATACCAAACCAGCAACAAAAGTAAACTTCTGTTTCACCACACTGGCTAACAAGAAGTCAGAACAGCAGTTTCTTTAGGCATTCCAGTCCTTGTATCACCACCAAAAACACTCGACTTAAAGAGGAGGGGTTCTTTAAAACCAATTTCATCAAATAAAAGGTTCTTCTGATCCCAAAGGACCAGCCACACACTAGGTCAATATACAACTCAGATCTTACCCAATAATCACGCTGTTGCCAGTCCTTTAGTATCTAAAATCTAAAGGTTTATTTATAAGAAAGAAAGAGAGGAAGGAAGGAAGGTGAGAGTTAAAATTGGTGGAATCAATTCCATACAGTAATTGCAAAGTTCTTGGTTCAGGCTTGTAGCAGTGATGGAATAAACTGATGGCTTAAGTCAAGTCTCTGGTTGCTTCCAAATCATTGGAAGGTTCTCGGTCCCTTGGTTACAAGTATCGGGGTAGCCGTGTTAGTCTGTATCCACAAAAACAACAAGGAGTCCGGTGGCACCTTAAAGACTAACAGAAAGCTTGTGCCCAAATAAATCTGTTAGTCTTTAAGGTGCCACCAGGTCCCTTGGTTAGATGCTCCCATTAGTATAAATCCAGAGGTTTGGGCAGGAAAGAGGCAAAATGAAGGTGTTTCCAGCACCTTTTATAGCTTCTGCCATGTGGCGGGAATCCCATTGTTTCAAACAAAGCCCTCAGTACAGCTAGTGGAAAATTACAGGTAAAAGGTGGCGTTTGGAGTCACATGGGCAAGTCACATGTTCATGCCTGATTTCTCTTAGTCCCAGTAAAAGTCATTACCTATACCCCAGACAGCAGGTTCTTCACAGGGAAGTCCGTTCAGGGTAAGTCGATGTCTTCCATTGTGAGTTAAATGTTCCTTGATGAGCCACTTAATTTGAATAGTCCCTCTAAGATGTGCTGGCTAAACACCTTGTTGGTGTTTCCCAGAAGCAAACACATTAGAATTCCAGGTATAGAGCCAACACTCAGAACTTCAGATACATGCATGCAAATAGCATAATCCTATTCAGCGAATCATAACCTTTCCATAGACACCTTACTTGACAACTTTTGTACAAGATTTGTGGCAGTTATATACCAGTGGTAGCGACAATGCTCTACATGGTCCTAGTTCAATCAGCTAACGTCACAGCCTGGGCACATTTCCATCCTCTGCCGTGTCGGGCAGGTTGATAATACAGCTGCCCTCTGGCATCCCCAAGGGCTCGGCAAGGCGCTGTGCTCCCCTTCCCGGCTCTGCTGTACAATCTCCCGCTTTGGCCGGTTGTTCTCAGGCTTGTGCCAGTGCCCAGGCAGTGTGATGACTTGCGCCCTGCAGCAGAGGGACGGGATGACGGTCTCCTGCTCTTTTTGTTTTGTGAACAGGTGGTAAATACCTATGCACCTGGGAAGAAGATCTGGCTTGAAGGTATCGGAGCCACCTCAGCTGGAGGCACGAACAATCTCTCGGATTCATACGCTGCTGGATTCCTGTGAGTTGGGGGGGAGGGACATGGGAACCACACACACTCCTACAGTGCAGCGTGTGCTGGCAGCTGTCTGCAGCTGGGAGCAGGTTCACCGCTCTGCTGTAAGTGCACCTCTCCACTGCTCGTTACCGCAGGCGAGGAGCTCTGGGCTAACAGCAGTGCAAACGAGATACAAACTGTCCCCCCTCCTGCCATGGGAAGTGCTAACCAATGGAGACGGGAAAGAGGAACAGCCCCCCAGGCGCATGCCACACACAGGAATCAAAGCGTGGGACTATTCAGAACAGTCCGATTCCTGGGGCCTCTCAGAGCTGGGAGTGAACAAAACCGGATGGTTCTAGCCCTAAATCTGTAGAGAGAGGGAAGTAAAGCTGTTCCACCGCTTACCTTCTGACATGCTTGTCTGGCCACAGAGAGACCCGCACCCCGCTTCCCCCGGCCTGTTGCTGGTTCCCCGGTGTCACGGAGTATCGGGGAACTCAGGGCCCTGCACCCCCGGCTTCCTGCGATTCACCATGACTCTCAGCCAGCCAGTAAAGCAGAAGGTTTATTTGGATGACAGGAATACAGTCCAAGACAGGTCTTGCAGGCACAGACAACAGGGCCCCCCCTCAGTTAGGTCCAGCTTGGGGTCCCAGGGCATGCCAGCCCACCCCCCTTGGGGGGTCAGAGCCATCTCTGCCTCCCAGCCATCTCTCCAGCCTCCTTCCAGCACTCTGCCTCCAGCGACCCCTCCCACAGCCTTTGTTCGGTTTCCCGGGCCCCGGAGTCACCTGACCTCCAACCCCCTCCTGGGTTCTCATGTTACAAGCTCAGGTATGTTCCCTTGGGCCGGCTCCCATCCCCCGATGCAGACCATCCTAGTCACACTCCCCTGTCAGCATTCACACACCCCAGCAAGAACAGTCCCAGTTCGTCACATCTCTCCCCCCTTCGAGACCGAACTGAGCAGGGTCACTTTAGCCAGTGACCTGGGGAAGTTCGAACCTACCCCCGTTCCCATGGATGCCCCCGCATCCCTCCAGTTCCTTGGTGGGAGTTACACCAGGCCCCTTCCGTTCCACGCCCCCCCTTAGGTCGGGGGTGCTTGATGGCACTCGCAGTTCGCATGTNTGGGCCGGCTCCCATCCCCCGATGCAGACCATCCTAGTCACACTCCCCTGTCAGCATTCCCACACCCCAGCAAGAACAGTCCCAGTTCGTCACACCCGGCTCTTTGCCCTTTTCTTTCAGGCTGCACTCACGACTCCATTCGTTCACGGGGGGTGCAATCTCAGCTCAAGGAAGAGCCTATCAAGGAGCTCTGTAAGGCTCAGGTTTGGGATCCAGTTTCTTTGCACCTTAGAAGCCCAAGGCGCTCATGTTCCCAGGGTTTGCTGGCTGGTCTCTTGCTGCGTAGCTCCAGTTCCTAGGGTTAGAGCTGACTGTAATAATTAGAGGTTTAGTAAAGATTGTCTTTTCTTCTGGAGAGAGTGGTAAGGTATGTCTGTAGGTCTGTGATGCTTGGAAGGAGGAAGCATATGCCAGGACTGCATGGTGTGTGTGGGGACGTGATGGTTAGGGTTGTGCACATGGGTTGTAATGATGTGGCTGTGTGTGAGGATGCAATGTGTGTGTAGGGGTGATAGTGGGAGTGTCTATGGGCTCTGGTGATGGAGTTGTGGACAAGCAGAACTGATGTGTGCAGGGGTATGGTGGTGTGGGATGCAGTGAGATGCTTGGGTGTGCTTGGGGGTGAGATGGGGTGGCAGGATGGGGTGTGATGTATAGGGAGGGGAGAGGTGCTAAGTATGCAGCTGGTAAAAAAATTTCTGAGATCCTTCAGTTCATCTATCTGGAACAATAAAGTGCTAGACATGGCTTCTGTCGTAACGATCCCTTCTCCTGGAGCTAGTGCCCCGTGCAAACTACTGGAGAGTGGCCCTTGGGGCAGAAACATGCCTTTGAGGGTTTCTCGGCCAGCCACTCAGCAAGCGTGCTCCCCCGGCCACCTATAGATACAGCTCTCTTCCTCTTTCCAGGTGGCTGAACACCTTGGGCATGTTGGCCAACCAGGGCATTGAGGTGGTGATGCGACACTCGTTCTTTGACCATGGACATAATCACCTTGTGGACCAGAACTTTAACCCTTTGCCGGTAGGTGTGTGAGGAGGCTTCTGCTCCATCTGTCTGTCACTGATACACACTCACACACACTCACTCTTGCACGCACACACACACGCAGTCTCTTTGATTCACCTTCTCGGCCCTTTGAAGTGGGGTGGATTTTCTCTTCCCTTTCCTGTTCCCAGTTAGTAAATCAGAGAGAGAAGTTCTTGTCGTCTGTGCTCTTGACCGGTTTCACAGACACTTGGCTTCACCACAAAAACAATCCTGTGTGCAGTCGAGAATCCACTTCTCCTTGTGGCCTGTTTGAACTCCACTTGAAAATGAATTTTTCCAGATCGGTTTCTTTCAGTGCTAATAGGAGACATTAGTTAATGTCAGACACAACATGTTGAAAGCAGATGGGGCAGCTCTACCTCTGGAGCTAAAATTGTATCCGAACTAAGAGCTCAGTGGAACCCAGGCAGCCGAACTTGAGAGAGAGGCTAGTCCTGCTGGCTAATCGGGGTGCCATGGGCAGGCAGGGGAGCACATGCAGCGCAGCACCTGGAGGGGCAGAGTGAGGGGACAGCCCAAAGGAGGTACCTGGGGTCAGAAGGAAGGAAAAGGGCTGTAGAAACACAGGCTCAATGTGAAGAGTGACCAGATCTCCAGAGAGCGCCGGACCCAGGGAGCTGGGGTTGGAATCAGTGCCCGGTGTTAGAGTTCTAGAAATGAAGGTAAAAGATGTTCACAGAGCAGAGCAGTTCCCATCGATTCAGTGCAAAACCTCTCGTTTGTAGCTCTTCAGAAAGACTGGGGCAGCTGTGGTTCCAAGTGCACAGAGCTCTCATAAAGAAACCGTCTGTAGGAGTGTTTTAAAGGGGCAGGCTTCCTTTTCATCTTTCCTCAGTCTAATAAATTCTGCACCTTGTAAGTGGAGAACTTGGCACCGCAGAGGGGTGTTCTGTATCTCCACGGAAAGGAATTTACAAGGCTGGTCCAGGGTACCAAGCTGACAGCCAGGCCCTTGGAATGTGGAGTGGAGATCTGGGAATCATAAGGGCAGCCGCTTCAGAGAGCTCGGCATTTGATAACAAAATCCTGCCAGTAAAAAGCAGTGGGTTTTACACTGTGCTGAGATCTCGGGGAGAGTCAGCGAGGGGTCAGAGCCTCCGCGAAGTGGGTTTTACAGTCTTCTCCCAGCTAATCAGCTGTTGAATCGTGCACCTCTGTTCTCGCATCATCAGGGGAAGACATGGGAGGTCTATGGTTTAGATTATTTCTCCCACATTCGTTCTGTGAGTAGTAGCAAAGAGTGACGCGCTAAAGCACGGGGGAATGCAATCCCATGTTGTCCATGCGTCCTCAGCTCCCCATTGAACTTCACAATGGGCTTCAGGAGGCCCCACCAACATACCCTAATGTGACCCAGGCTGATCCCTCTTTCCTGGCCAGAGAGGAGTGAGTCTCCCTAGTCATTCATCCTTGAATTCTGTTTGAACTAAAACTGGCTCCTGGGGCATTTGATGGTTTTCCTCCAAAGACCCAATTTCCCTGACCAAGCCTCAGCACCTCCATCCCCAGGTGACTCCAGGGCCTTTCCAGACTCCTGTTGAGAAGTTTCTTCTACAGCCCAGAGCTTGACTTACTCTAAGGTCTAGGTAGCAGGGTGTACATGGCCACTAGCCAGCCAGCTCAGCTGGAGAGGGAGTAACTGCCTTGAGGAGCCCTCTGCAGAGGTTAAGATGGTGTGAGGTTATGAGCTCCAAGGGCAGGAGCTACAGGAATAAGCCCTTGGCTGTTAAAGGCAGCACAGGACTTTAACATGGATTTTATTGCCATTTTAAAGATAATTCTTGTCATAAAGTAAGTGAGCTGCCATCCCCCCTGGAGTAATTGCTTATTCCCTCTCCCACATGCTTCAGAATTAATTCATTTCCCATGCTCCTATATCACCTTCCTGGATAGATTCTAACGTGTGCTTTGTAAAATCATTTCTTTTCACCCCTGTGGTTTAAAAGAGCCCAGGGCCAGTAAAAAGTGTTAGAGTTTAAAAGCTGCAGACATGAAAAAACCCAGCAAGCCCAGACTTCGACACGGTTGTAGGTGTAGCGGCTGCTATTTTCCCGTGGGAGCTATCCCAAGATGAAAGCAGTTGAATGTACCTGTGCCGGGTGGCTGTGATGTGAAATATAATCCCCTCGTTAGCTGCAATGACAAAGACTTTTCCACATGTAGCCTTTGTGTGCGTCAGCTGGCTGCTGAGAGAAGTGTAACATCAACTGCAGGATCAATCGCTGTGAATGGACTTGGCTGCTCGTCAGCTGGCAGAGAACTTGGGCTGGGTTCTCCGGAGCAGCGCTTTTCTTCTTTTCTTTCCAGGCCACTGCCGAGCCGGGCTTGTCAGATAAGAGTGCTGGTGCGTCAGGCTTTGCAGCCCCTCGGATGCTGGACTGAACTGATCCTTTTACAACAGGGCTCCTTTGCCCCTCTTCTGTGCTGTTCTCAGGAGCTGGGCTTCCCTTTGAAATCCAGGGATGAGATAGTGATGGGAACTGTCTGACCATTCACCTGTCACTCCAGAGTATCAAATACAGAATCATCTGCGCTGGGCAGGCGAAATATTCTTAGTGCAATTGACACAAGGGAACGGATCAGGACGCTCAGAAGCGAATGTTCTCACACACAGGTCAGCCACACTGCGCATTCTGCCTGTCACATCATGTAACATTTATTAGCATAAACAGGCATTTCAAACATGGCACAGGAAACCTCTCTGGGGGCTCTGAGCACCTCTGGCCTGCTTGGCATAGCTGTGGGAATCTTAACTTCTGACTTTCCTGACCGGTTTGCTTGTATTTCAACTCTCCTCCATGCTGCTGTGTTACTGTAATGTTCTCAGAAAAGACAAATGAAAAGGGCGTGTACAGCTCCCCTTCTGCCCGATGAGTTTTGCCAGCATGGGCCTGTGCAGTTAAATCAGCAAGGAAAATCTCTCCTGTGGGTATGGGCCTGGTAAAGAAACCCACTCCTTCCCTGGCCAGGCTGGCTGTGGTGGATCAGTAAAGTGTGTGTGGGAAATGCTCCTGCACTGTCAGCATTTCTCCAACGTGGAGAGTCCCGGTGTTTGCTCAGGACTAGCTGCTCACCCAGCACAAAGTTCTAAGCTCAGGCTGCTTCTCAGGGAAGGGCAGAAAGAAATCAGAGGAATGATTGGAAGTGGAAGGTGCATTATTTTCCACTCACCAGACTCCAGTGGCTGGACAGAGCCATCTGCTTTTTCAGAAAATCACCTAGGGGTGCAGTCAGGCCTGAGAATCTCCCAGCCCGAGGGGTTTCCTGAGAAAGTGAGAAGCCACCAAGAGCAGAGGTTTGACCTGATCACCCACCTGGATTACAGCAGCGGGACCTGCAGCCCTCCAGTGTTCTTGGACAGCGACTGTTCTGCCCTGGGGATGCTGCTTCCCCGTCTTGCTGGGGAAGGTCGTCTGATGCTGGGCTGTCCTGCAGATGAGACCGTCGTGTCTCAGGTTCTTCTGACACTTCAGAACGTGCTTCAATGTACACCTGGGAGTAGTCCCAGACGTTAAGTCGCTCTGAAATGCTTTGCTGGCTGGGGGCTCCAGGGCTCCGTTTCTGGGAGTGGCTTGTGGTGGTGAAGCAGTGGTGCTAGGTGTGCAGCATTAGACGCCCGGCGGTTGGTTCTGCAGAGACCACACAGGAGTCTCAAAGTGCCTCTGATACTGACGTGGGAAAGCAGCTTTTGGCCACTGTCAAGGGTCAGCCCTGCCCCCTGGAGAAACCGGTGGGGTGAGGGTGACTTTGTCCTCCACCACCACCGCACAGCACGTCCGGCCTGGAGGGCCATGCTGAGCGTTCTGTGCTGTTCTGTAGCGGGGATGTCGGTGGTTGTCGTCCTTTGCTAAGGAAATCGGTTTGTCTTGCACACTGCGCAAAGGACACGTCCTTTGCCGTATGCACGTGATTGGGCTCCGTCTCAGCAACGGCTAACGGTTGGGGCGCTCTGGCCTGTGTAATCCAGGAGGTCAGGCCAGATGGGGTAATGGCTCTGTAATCCTGTGCGACCCTGGGTGGGTGCTGGGCATGAAAGTGGAGGGTTTTCCTGTCTATGTAACTTGGGGGATGTGACAGGAACATCAGACTTCAGGGTAAAAACCCATGTAGCTAGAGTAGCCCAGAGCCCAGGAGACACTGGTGCGTAAACTTGCATTTACATCTCCGGTTAGTTGTGGCTGTGATCTTTTCCTGCCAGACCCAGACTGGAGGTGGGGAGACATTTGGTTTCTGTTAGAGTAGAATGATGCTGGATTTTCCGTAATCCAATTGGGTTACAAGCCATGGGACAGGCTGCGGGAGGAGAGTTTACGGAGATCAGAGGGTGACGGGGTGGCAGAACCTGCTCTCCTGGCTGTGGGGAAGAAGTCTTCAAATAGCTCTGCATATTCCCGCTTACGGCCTTCCTGGTGGTGCCTGATGGTAGAGCCCTCCCCAAGCAGTGACCTTTAGTGTCCTCATATGTGTCCCCTCCAGGGCAGATGGGGCCTCCTGATTCAGTGCTCTGTCAAGGGAGCACCAACCACCTGCAGCAGCCCCCTCTGCTCTGGCACCGCAGGCTAAGCCTGGCCTTGGGGCATGGGAGGCTGGAAAGCAGGCCTGCCCCACGCTCAGCCCATAGCAGTGACTCCTGTTCCACGGGGCTGGGCTTTGCTTCCCGTCCTGGGCATTCTGACCTGGCACATGGGGTTGCAGCGCCACGCAGGTTTGGCTGGTCGTCCCTCCATCGTGACAGAGATGGGGGCCCTGTGCAAGTGCACATTGGTTAATCCTGATTCCTGTGGGTGCTCTGGACGCCTGGACCCCCATTAAAGCCTGCACCGGCCCCCTCTTACCCCTTCCCTCAGTGTCCTCAAATGTTCTGAGGGGCAGGCTGTGTAAGGGGGTACAGTGCCCCCCCTCCTCAGTTCCTTCCAGCTGTTGGGCCAGACAGAAATGAGCCGTTTCCATCCACTCGGATCCAGAGGTTTTCTCCATGGATAGTCTTTGATTGTTTACAGTTGTTGTTCTAGTATCAGTTTAGTAGAAGGTAGTTTGACATACGGTTCTGAGTAATGGCAGAACCGAAGAAAATAAGGAATCTGGGTATGAAGAGGTGTGCCTCATGCCCAGCGTCTTCCCGGTGGTCTGATGACCATGTTAGGTGCCCGAAATGCCTGGGGGAAGGACACTCTCCTCCTGGGTGATTTATTTGCTGAACTTGCGTGCAAGGAGCGGCAAAACAGACGGCAGGTGCTTCTCCTTAAGGAAGCTCTTGCTGTTAAGCTGTCCGATTGCGGAAGGTCGTCAGAGCCAAAGTCTTAACGCCCGTTTCGGCTCCAGGAGCTTTCTCCAGTAAGGCTAAGCTGTCTGCAGATTCCAAGGGGTCAGGATCTTCTTTGGATGCGGCTCTGCATCTTTCTGTCAAAACCATCCAGGCTCCAAAGGCACCATGGTGGACAGACTGCCTGCTAAAGAACCTAGAGCCATGTTGTCTGCTCCAAATGCCTGGGTTCCCAGGCAGAAGACAAGGAAGAAGACAGCCTCTGTTAGTGGTGTCAGATTCAGGGCATCAGACTTATTGGTCTGTCCAAGTCTGACATGGCCTCTATGGTTCTGTCTCTGAAACCTAAGTCAGTTCTGGTTTCAACTTGGAAGACCAGCGGTGCAGAGCTGAGTATTTCACCAGGTTTGGTGCTCTCCAGCTGTGTTCCCTGTAAGCTGCGTGCTTGGGCGGCCGCGCAGGAGAGATTCAAGTGCTGCCTAGCTGATAGCAGAGCGTGCACAGCCGGCAGCGTGTGTTCAGGTGCCCTTCCCTCTCCACGCTGCTTTGCAGCCACGTTGCTCCTGCAGCTGCTCCCGGGACCCTCCTGCTGGCTGTGCAGAGCTTGGGGGTGGGAGGGGAGAAAGAGGGTGCTGATGTCAGGGTGTCCCCCTCCCCCAGCCCCTGTACCCCATCTCCACAGATCAGGGTAAAGGGGACAGGTCTCTGAGGTCTAAACAAGCCTTCAGGTGAGTGAGTGCCTTAAAGAGACAGCGCACAGTCTCTCAGAGACTTCCCTAGCAGCCAGCACACGCACTTTCTGTCTCTCACACCCCCACACACTCTGTCTCTCCCCCTCCCCCTGCCCATGTACCCCATCTCCGCAGAGCAGGGGAGGGGGGAGATGGTTCAAGAGGCCGAGAGCTTTCAGTGAGTGCCTTAAAGAGACAGGGGACAGGCGTGTCTCAGAAACTTCCCCAGCAGCCAGTGCACACACAGTTTGTGTGTGTGCCTCACTCTCTCTCACACACACACACACACACACAGTCTGTGTGTCTCACACACACACTGTGTCTGTGTCACACACACTGTCTCTGTGTGTCACACACACACACACACACACACTGTTGTTGTTACTTCTTAGTACTTCCTGCAATGCACATATATTCTCTGTATTTATTCTTTCAAAGTGTGTTATTTGAGTTTTTTGACTGGTCTCTGCATTTCATAGTTATTTCTCTCTTACACTTAAATGTAATTCTTTGAGTAGTGAGTTTAAAATGCTGAACCTGTCCTGGCTGGAGTAATTATCCCTATTGGTAACTTTTAAAAAATATATATTATATCTCAGCTTTTTGTTTCTACTGGTGGCGCACATCCCCACATTACCCCGGTGCACATAACAAAATTTATCCTGCACATGGGTGGAAAAAATTAGAGGGAACATTGCCCTCCAGGTCTGTGGGGCCAGCTCCTCCCTCACTGCTGTTCGGGGGTCACCCGTGGATCTGAAGACGTTTTTTACTGTGGTGGCAGCCTGTGCATCGTCCCGCCTGTGAGCATGCCTCGCGTCCCGGGGAGAGGCAGCTGGCGGAGGAAGGGCCCTTCAGTTCTGCATTCTGCTGCCTCTTCACCCAAACGGAGGAGAAGAGCAGAAGAGATTTAAAGTCTTTCTCCAGAGCCATTTATGCCTCCTCCTAGGCCCCTACAGGGACTCCAGGCAGATCATTCTCACCTTTTATTGCTTGTTACCCTCTGGTTCCATTGCTGTCTCTGGCAAGGTCCACGTGGATCCAAGGTTGGATCCTCAGTTTCAGAGGACAGAGGAAGAATTAAGAGACGTATTCATCCGGGTTTATGCCTCCTCAGCCTGGGTTTCCTCACTCCAATATTGTTTTTCCTCTTATGAGCATGTTCCCGGGTCCCAGCTACTGGAGCGACTGGCAGTCCTGGGCCCCAGGGCCTTACTGGGTTCCACCGCAGGAATTCCCAAACCATATCCACATGGCTGGAGAGTTGGTGTTTTATCAAATAAAGATCCAGAGGCTAAACCATCCTCAGACCCCGTTCCACCTGGCTGGGTCCATCTGCAGCACACAGCAGTGCTGGAGACGCTGTCTGAAGAGCAAGACGAGGCGACAGCTCCTCTTTCTGAACAGGGTCCGATGGATACAGACTTCCATTCAGATTTCTCACCTGATGAGCTTCTGCTTCGTCTCCTCCAGCGAATGGTTTGCCGTTTCATCACCTGGTGGATCACGTGGTATCTGCACTGAACCTAGCTTTGGTGGCTGAGGAGGAACCGCTCACCTGGTCTTTCACATTCTTGGAGCTGCCTCCAGGAATCAGATTGTGTTGCCGATACAGGATGGTCTCCTGCAGCCTGCTAGGACTGGGTGGGCCACCCCTGCTTCCTGCCAGCCTGGTTCTAAAAGGAAGATAAATTGTCTCGGATACCTCAGCAGGGCGTTTCCTCCTTTCCTACTCACCCTGTGCCTAATTCACTGGTGGTGGCTGCTGCCAGTAATAGACTTAGGTCCAATCTGGCCCATTCACAGCTGCTGACAGAGGGGGGAAAATCGGTGCCCTTGGAAGACCGTTTTTTTTCTTCCTCTTCTCTTGGTATTAGGGTAACTAGTTACCAGCTCCATTTATGGGAAGAGACAATTGTGTTTGTCCAGGATTTGCCAGAAGATGGGCTGGTTTTCTGGAGGGACAGAGCGTGGTGAACCAGGCTCTCAGGGCTTCAGCTGATGCTTCGGACTTCCACACCACCAGGTGGGAACCTGCGGCAAAGGATGCTGCCCAAGGTGCTGTGGGACAGGTCTTTTACTTATTGCTTATGTACTTCACGTTGTTGTTGCAGTGTTTTCCCAAACCAATGGTGAGTTTTCTTCTCTTAATCAAAGTGAAGAGGATTATTGTGCTTGTGCATGGGGAAGTATTGCTTCAAGAGGTGTCCGGGGTGGTGTTTAGCTTCCCCAGAGTTCTGGGGGTGGAGGGCTTGAGCCAGTTGTTTTTTAATGTTAAGAGAAACTCCTATTTTCAGAACCGAGCCCTTGTTGCTGTGGACACCAACTGGCAGAATGGTTACACTGGTATCAGAGACAGTTTTACCCTCAATCGGCTCTTTATTTTTCCTCAAATCAGAAACAGCAACAACAGCATAAGCAAGCTTAGTCTTTGTCCGAGACCCAGCACAAAAAGAGGTCATTCAGGTACAGACCTTGGCTAAAACTACCTGCTCCCTCCTCTTTGCCTTCCTTGATCACCAGGCCACTGCTCTGATGGGAGTATCGAGAATCACAGACCAATCCGCAAGGATCCCTGACTAGCCCATTTCATCAACAGTTGGGAGCGTCTTACGGCAGATAAGTTGGTTCTAGAAATTACAGAAGAGGGCTATGCCATGCAATTGAAAAATGACCCACTTCCAACCCCCAACCCTTCTCTTTGCAGGGAACATTATCACCAGGCTGCTCTTCTAGCAGAGGTTCAAAACTTGCTCCTGGGAGTTGCTGGTGAAGAGACCCAAACATCTCTGGGGCCAATTGTTTTAGTCAAGAAACTTCCTGGTATAGAAGAAACACGAGGGATTCTGTCTGATTTTAGATCTAACACGATTGGACATATCCACTTGGAAGTTCCAGTTTCAGATTCTCACTCTGGCTCAGTAAGTCCCCTGCGTTCAGCTACGGATTGTTCGCCGCTCTCCATTTCAAGGGTGCGTATTTTCGTATTTAAATCTGGCTGAGCCATCAGAAGTATCTTCATTTTGTGGTGGCCCAACAACATTTCTAGTACAAGGTCCTACCATCTGGCCTTTCTGCAGCACCAGGAATTTGTACAAAGTGCCTCTGTGTAGCAGTGGCATATTTAAGAAAGCAGGGTAGTTTTGTTTACTCATATTAGACCATTGGCCATTGAAGTTCTCGTCACACAAAGATCTGCCACTTCGCATCAACTCCACAATCTTCCTGCTTATGAAGTTGGCCCTGCTATTGAGCATCAAAAAGTCGGCTCTCTGCCCAGCCGAGAGACTTCATTTCATAGATTCTGTATTGGACCAGGAGCAGAAGGCCTTTTCTCCCAGAGGGAAGGTTTCTGAAGATAGATTAATCTGTTTGGCACATCCCACTATGTTTAACCCAGATGATGATTTTCTTTCTGGGTCTCATGGGCCTTGTGGTAGCAACTACTTACATGACTCCGTTTGCTCAGAAGGAGGTAGTTGCAGCATCAGGCAACTTAGGTTTAGAGACCCAGACAGCCTTCCAGTGTTAGTCACCATACCTTAGGATGTCCTGAATTCATTGGTGTGGTGGGCAGACAGATGGGATGTCCTCAGAGGAGTCTTGTTCAGTCACCATAGCCTCCAATGCATCCGGCAACGGATGGGGAGCTCAGCTGGGTCGTTCTCCAGTTCAAGGCCGCTGGCTGTTTCATGAAAACTTGCATATAAATGTGTTGGAATTAAGAGCCATTCACTTGGCCCCCAGATCTTTTCTTCCTCACATGAAGGGGAAGGTTGCTCAGGTAACAACAGACAATACAACTGCTGTGTGTTACATCAGCAAGCGAGGAGGCGCTCGTTCTTCCCTGTTATGTACTGAGGCAGTCAATGTATGGGACTGGTGCATTCACAGCGTGTATCCCGTGGCCCTGCACCTCGCAGGGGAGAGCAATGAGTGAGTGGAGCGTCTCAGGAGGGACAGGACTCAGAAACACGAGTGGTCCTGGAAAGATCAAATACTATAAGAGACTTTCCCCTGCTGGGATCTGCTCATTGTAGACCTGTTTGCAGCCAGGTTCATCAAAGTGTCCTCTCTCCGGGTCCAGAGCAGGCAGGGACAAGCAATCGATCTCGGAGATGTTCCTGCTGCACTGGGGAAAAGGACGTCTTGTCAGGAATCAGGGCCTGCAGCAGAGCCAGTCTCTGGTCTGGGCAACCTAACGAACTCAGCCGACCTGTAGTAGGCTCCCTGACTGGCTACACTGCCACAGGGCTGCCCAGAGGATTGAGGGGGGCTGGGGCAAAGCAATTTCAGGGGCCCCTTCCATAAAAAAAAGTTGCAATACTATAGAATACTATATTCTCGTGGGGGCCTCTGCGGGGCCTGGGGCAAATTTCCCCACTTGTCCCGTCTCCCCCCCACCCCGTTCCCCCCGGGCGGCCCTGCACTGCCAGATTGGTGGGACAAGTCAGCAAATCAGATCAGCACCTCCTCAAAGCATTTGCCCACAGCTGTGTTAGCTCCTTCGCCCGCCTTGCTCCCACCTCGTTCCTGCCTTGGACCCAGCCTTGCCTCACGCCAGGTAACCTGGCTCTGACCCTTGGCTCTAGCATCTGGCCTCTGACTCCAGCGCTGACTCTGGCACCTACTCCTGGCTACCAGCTCCTGCTCCAACAGGCATGACCATCCATGTCCTGGTCACTGACACATCTGTACAGACACTCCCTGGGTTACACAAGACCCGACTTATGCAAATTCGCACTTACGGAAAAAGTTCCATAAGCCAGAAATAGGATTTTCGAGTTGCGGAAAGTTTTGCTTAACGTACGGTTATACATTTCTGATTTACGCAAAATTCAAGTTACTCAAGGCTTTCCGGAACGGAACAATTGCGTAAATCAGGGGGGCATCTGTATGTTCTTCCCTGTTTCCCTTAATGCTGGAAGTGCTGAGGAAAGTACATCAGGACCAGGCAGGATGACTTCTGTTTGCCCAGTTTGCAGAGGCAGGAGTGGTACATGGAGTGGGTGGAATTTCCAAACATCCCCCTTCATCTGACAGCCTCACTGATACCGAGCAGCCCTGGTCCTCGTCAGCCCCGGAGGTATTGCCCAGCTCCAGGAAGCTGTCCACAGGGAAGTGATGTTGTTTGAAAGGGACTAGATTTGTCTCTTGGATGCAGGGAAAATCTGATTCTCCATTTCGGCTTCTATTCCTTCTGTTTCCGAGTATTTAATGTATTTGAAGTCTAATGGCTTATCTGATGCCTCTTTAGGAGTTCCCTTGGCAGCTGTTTCTACTTACCATGCTTTGATGGCAGATCGTTACTTGTGTGTGATGCAATTAAAAGGTTTACGAAGGGCTTGGCCAATCCGTATCCCTCTCTGAGGGATCTCGTCCCACCATGGGATCTCAGTTTGGTCACATCAAGGCTTATGAAACCACCCTTGGGCGGAGTGTTCCGTAGTTTATTTAGCTAGTGAGACTAATTATTGGTGCTGTAACGTCAGCCGGAAGGGTAAGCCAATTGCATGCTCTGATGGCGGATCTGCCGCTTACTATTTTTCATAAAGACAAGGTGCTTCTTATATCTGATCCCAGGTTTTTACCAAAAATAGTGTCCGAATTTCCCATCAGTCCCATTATTAATTTACCGTTTCCCCCCTGAGACGCATGCTAATAAAGGGGACTCTTTGGTGCATACTTTAGATGCAAGCAGGGTTCTGGCATATTGTTTAAATAGANAGGGGCCAGGTGTGGGCTGCTGAAAGCGTGAGACTCTCCTGGATAGAACAGAAGAGGGATCGACGGGCTCTGGGCTCACCAGGCTGTAGCCTCCTGCTCGGGGTGCTACCCAAGGCCTGCCTAGCTGGGTCCAGCCCCTCCTAACCCCCTGCTGTAACCGCGCCAGCTGCGCCCTGGCAGGTGCTGGAGGTGGGGGGCATTGCGCACCCTGGGGTCCATGTCTCTCTCCGGTGGACTCGCTGAAGGGAGCTCACGGCGTGAGCCAGGGGTGCTGAAGGCTCGGTCCAAGGGGGCGGTGAAGCCGAGGGGCTTCCCCAGCGACAGAGCGAGCCCCTGGGGGGGTCTGTCTCCTCACGGGGGCCTCCCTGGGGCTACTCCATGACAGTGACTCTCCCAGCTCCCCAGGTATTGGCCCCCCAGGACCCTGTGACGCCAGCTCGAGGGCTCTGCCTGCAGAGCAGGGTGCAGCCCAGAAACCCCAGAGAGCCAGGCCGGGGCGTTCCTGCCCAGCGGAGAGGGAGCCGCCCAGCAGCACTGGCATGGCCAAGCTCAGGGCCTCTGCCCAGCGTGGAATTCTGTTCGCGGGCCCCTCAGGAGGGGATATGGGCTGTGGTCGGTGGGCTGCCACTCAGCGTCTCCTCAGCTCCGGGGGAGACCCGATGCCGGCTGGTGTGTGGCACATCCAGGGCCTGCCGGTGCTGCTTGAGCTCCCAGCAGCGGAGTAGCCACACCCGCGTCCTGCCCCGGAGCGTGCCTTCCCGCAGTCCCATCCCCTGGTGCTGGAGGAGCAGTTCGTCCTCGAGTGTCTGCAGACAGTCCGCTCGGGGGTACGCCTACCCAGCGCGCTGCAGCCGAAGAACTCTGCCTAGCACTACCCAGCCGTCGGGGTGGCGCTGTGCCCTTGCCCTCAGAGCCCCTCCCATGGTGGCACTGCCCCTACCCCCCCAGTTCCCTCTCACCACCCTGGCTAGAGTCAGAGCATTCGGTGCGGCGCTCACCTCACACCTCTGTTATCTCAGGCTCCAGGATTTGATTTCGAGTTAGCTAGTAGTGCCCTTAGATTCCTCAGCTCACGCTCCTGCCTCAGCTCATCCAAGAGAGGTCTCCTAAAATGGGACACAGGCACCCCCAAGCTCGGGGAGAGTCGTCCTCCTCTGCCAGACGCGCCGTGATTCTGAGTCCGCCAGATGGAGCTGGGCCGTACCTGCACTCCGGCACTGAGGCAGCCCCAGTCCCATGCTCTGCCATCGACTCCAGTGCTGTCAGTCTGGTACTGCCAACACTGGCACCAGCTAGTTCCACGCCATCAGCGTAGCGTGGAGCATCAGGATGGTCCTCCAGGTAGCAAACGGGCATGTGGCAGGCAGAGCAGCGGGACTGAAGTGTCTTGAGCCTAGAAGTGCAGGAAATCCCAGAGCTACGTCGCCACCACGACACTGGTCTGAACATGTTAGCAACGAGTGGGGCTGCATCTATGTGACTGACAGCAGCATGCAGCCCCCTCTCTGTCAAGGGGCAGAGCACATCGCTAATGGGGGGGACGTGGGGCTGGGAGCTTCTGGCCTTCCCAGGCCTCTCTCTCTCATAAACTTCAGACCTGGACAGTGTGGAGTTAAACGGCTCCCTCCCAGTGATGGGGGCAGGGCAGCCGGTGTGCTCCCCCTACCATCCCCACTCCATTAGGAGTGGGCAGTGGATCTATTTCCCCATCTGTTTTCTCCTTATCCCCCATTAGGCGTGCTGTGACCTTCCCACTTCAACATCTGGCCGGCTCAGTCGCAGATGTTGTGCCGTGGCTCCGGGGTAGGTGCCATGGAATTCCTGCGTCAGCTGCAGCCACCGGTGCCGTGGCTCTGAAGGCAGGTGGTGGCTGGAGGGCTCTTCCCACCCTGGATTTATTGTTCCCACCCGAGTGGGAAGTGAAAAGAGAAGCGTTCCGAGAACTCCAAAGGGATTGCTCTTGGTTTCTGTCCCTTCTGACTCAGCAGATCCGCTCCCTCCCCGTGGCCGCCATGGCCTGGGCTCTGTCAGACGGAGGTGATGAGAGGAGAGGTTCGAGGCTATTCCTCCATCTGCTCCACGCCCCAGGAAGCAGCAGCCGGCCTGCTTGGAAAGAGACAGAGCCAGGCTCCAAACCTGCTGCTTTGCATTTAATCATAGAATCAGAGACTATCGGGGATGGAAGGGACCTCAGGAGGTATCTAGTCCAACCCCCTGCTCAAAGCAGGACCAATCCCCAACTGAATCATCCCAGCCAGGGCTTTGTCAAGCCGGGCCTTAAAAACCTCTAAGGAAGGTGTCAAGGCTCCTTCCCCACTCTGAACTTTAGGGTACAGATGTGGGGCCCTGCATGAAAACTTCTAAGCTTAACTACCAGCTTAGATCTGGTCCGCTGCCACCACTCCCAATGGGCTAACTCCCTTCCCTGGGTAGCCTTGAGAGACTCTTCCACCAACTCCCTGGTGAACACAGATCCAACCCCTTGGGTCTTAAAACAAGGAAAAATCAATCAGGTTCTTAAAAAAATACTTTTAATTAAAGAAAAAGGTCAAAATCATCTCTGTAAAATCAGGATGGAAACTAACTTTACAGGGTAATCAAACTTAAAGAGCCCAGAGGAACCCCCTCTAGCCTTAGGTTCAAAGTTACAGCAGACTGCTCCGAGAGGCTGTTGGTCAGTGCGCTCCCCAGCTCCAGTGCCTGCCTGCACAGCTCAACCTTCCAGCCCCACCAGCGACTCAGCCCAGCTCACAGAACAAGTGGTCATCTCGGGACTCTCCAGACCTGGCTAGGAATAGTCATTCCTGTGAGAACTGCACTGGCATGGGCCGGCCAGCAGGCCAGGGCTGAAACAGAGCTGTCACCACTGCAGTTCTCCACCCAGTCCATCTCTGAGCTTCCTTCACACCCCATCCCTCACCACTGGGAACTCTGGGTGGGGTCCCTGAGTACGGGGTGTCCCTGGCCCCTCCCACCAGCAAGCACTGTCTGCCCGCTGAGCTGGGCACGGTGCGGCTGGCCCGACGCAGGCGGACGGGGCGATGAGGAAGAGCAGCGTGAGTCGCTGAACCCAGAGCCAGGGCTCACCAGCTGTGCGATCAGCAAAGGGGCCCAAGCCATGCCGTGCTCACTCGACCAGGTCACAGGCTGGGATTCTGCAACCTTCTCTCCCGCCAGGCCACGGCCCCGCCACAGCAGATTCAAAAGGCATTTTGTAAAACATTGCCTCTGCTTCCATATGGCTGCCGGCGTGGGGTCTGATTTCCAGAGGTGCTGGCATCTGCCTCTCCCCTTCATTCGTACGGGATTTCTGCACACTTAAACTTCCGGCTGCGGCTCTCTCCCATTAGCCAGAGGGCTGGTGATTGTCACGCCACGTGGCGGGAGCGTGTGGGTGTGGGTGTGTCAAGGGGAGGTGTTCATCTCTGGCCGATTTGGCTGACTGGCGGGGGAAAGCAGAGCAGCTTTAGGGCTAATGCTGTTTCTCTTATTCTCGCCAAGCTCCGTGTTCAGGGCTAGAAGAAAGTGACTCTGGCTCTTGGCCAGTGGCAGAGGGACTCGCACTCAGAGGCAGGCACAGGAGAGCCGGTTCAGCTCAGTCTGCGTATCGGAGAGAAGCCAGGAGGCTGCTCCAGACGGCAGAAGCCACCAAGGAAAAGTGTGTGATTGTGTGAGGGGATGAGAGGAGCCGATGTGGGATGGGGAGGGGAGGGCGGTGGGACCATGTCCGTGCGGGGTGCTTCTGAACTCTCTGTGGGTATTTCTAGAGCACCAGTCCTGGCTGAACGGGCCAGAGGAGCTGTCTGAGGAAGGGTCAAGGGGAGGTCACGCAGGCAGGATGTTCTGGAGAGCTTCGGCTCTGGGGAGTAAGCGCCACGCAGGGGCGGGGATTGCTTAGTGCGAGCCAGGGTGACCAGGCGAAGGGGCTGGAATGGTGAGCGGGAACGCGGGCTGACTCTGGGAAGTTGCCTGCATTTCATTGGCGGTGAAATAGACGCCCTGGGGACTGGGGGGAGGGCGAAGCCCCGTCCTTTGGGCCTTTGAAAGCAGATTAGACCCGCAGCATTGTAACGGCTCTGCAGGGAGCAGGCCTGCCCTGCCTGCAGACGGACTGGGGGCGTCTGATGCTGTGGCTCAGTGAGTTGGAGAGGCCATGAGAGAGGATTCAGCCTGGGGGGCAATGCTGGGGGGCAATGCTGCAGAGGCCACGCCAGGCAGATCTGCAGATGGTGGAAATGTGGGAGGAGCAGAGCAGAGCAGAGGGTCAAGGACAAGTCCATGGTTGTGGCACAAAGGAACAGGCAGCCCCCTGGCCAGAGGAACGGCTGCCCTTGCACTAACCGAGACCTGGCCACACAGTTCCTTGGTCTGCACTCGCCTCCGAAGTGGGCTGGGAGCAGGAACATGGCGGAGTCTGGGACTTGCCCATGTCGGGCTCTTCTGGGGGTGCAGGGGGTGGCTCCCTTCTGCAGCAGCACGTCCTGTATGTTCTGCAGGGCAGGAGAGGCTCCCCTCAGCCAGCTCAGGGATTTCAGCCCCTCCGCTGCGTACTCAGCTGGGGCCCATTTGCTGTGTTCCCCTCAGTGCCCTCTCCGATGTGGCACCTGTTCTGCTTAGGAAAGGCCCTGTGCTAGTGCGGAAGCGAGGTGGCTGCGTGACCAGCGGTGGAGGCCCGTAGCACATGCTCCCCAGAGGTTGAACCGAGCTCAGCGTAATCACAGCCATCCCCACGGCTGCTGCAGAGGGGCTGCAGTTTGTGTCCTCACAGGCAGAGACCTGCCAGGGGACTTGTGTGTCAGGCTCATTGCAAACCCCGGGCTGAGCCTGGCCCATTTGCCAGCACGAGGAAGAGGCAGCCCCAGCCCCAGCCAGCCTGCGCCTTTGCAGTGTTTCCTGTGGTAGTTCTGCACTTCTTGGAGCACTCGCTGCATTTCTCTCTGCGGAGCATTGCTGCCAAGGTCCAGCCTGGCGCCAGGGCAGTTGTCCCCACTCGGTGGATGCGGGAGCCTGACAAGGATGTTGCCGCTAGAGAGACACGGAGTTGGAACTCGGAGGCTGTGTGGGCCCCATGTAGAGACCAAGAACTGCTCCCAAACCCCACTGCGGCATCCCTCCATCCCGGCCATTGCTAGTCTCCTGAGACAGGCGAGCAGGGACCTAGGGGAGCAACTGGAGCCTGTGTCATTGGGAGTGGTTTGTGCGGAGGTGCCGTGGCTCCGGGCAGGGCGATGGCCTGGCACCGGGGACACAGCGTGTGCAATGATGCAAGTAGCGCAGCCAAGGGTGGGGGTGGAGGCTCCATCACAGGCCATGTTTGTGTCACAATGGGATGTTCTTCTAAAAGCTCTGGGGCCTCTGCTGTGCAGGAGTCACTGGATGATCACAAGGGTCCCTTCTGGCCTGGACTGTAGTAACCTGCACTGTGAAATGGAAGGGTTTTCATCATTTCCATGCTTCTAAGGGAGTCGAAATCTAGGGAACATGAACTCGGAGTAACCAGGGAGCAGAGCAAAGCCGCTGGCTGCCTGGGGAACAGACGAGAGGAGCAAGTTACTGGAGAAGGACACTGAAGCCCAAAGCATAAATGTGTCGGGCCCCGTTGGTTTGTTTCTGGAGAAGGAAGGCTAGAGGGAGCTAGTGACAAATGCAGCCAGTGGAGTAAGATCCCTCTGGAAAGGGACCCTCTCCTGTCCTTACAAGCTGCGAGCCATTTGCCACGTCTCTCACAAAGATCCCCACAAGTGTGTCACACCCTGAAGCAAACCCACTGGCTGTCGCTGCGGCTGGACTGTTCCCTTTGCAGCCGTGTGTGCTGTTCTGCCCTGGGCGGGGGCACGGAGACGGGCTGGTTGTGCTGTTCTGCCCTGGGCAGCCGGCGCGCAGACGGGCTGGCTGGGCCGTTCTGCCCTGGGCGGCGGGCGCGCGGACGGGCCGGTTGTGCTGTTCTGCCCTGGGC
>NC_048304.1:125752899-125804684 GCF_013100865.1 Trachemys scripta elegans | reverse complement strand
GCGGGCGCGCGGACGGGCTGGCTGGGCCGTTCTGCCCTGGGCGGCGGGCGCGGAGACGGGCTGGCTGGGCTGTTCTGCCCTGGGCGGCGGGCGCGTGGACGGGCTGGTTGTGCTGTGCACCAGTGGGGCTGCACAGAGCTTTCATGTGATGTTCCGCTGCCTCTGCTGGTTACAGCCCGAGCGGCTGAAGGGCTGCGGGTCCGTTACTCGCGTTCTGGTCATAGCTCCATGTGGTTAGTGCACAATTCAACAACCCCAGCCGTGCTGCCAAGCAGCGTTGCTCCTTGGAGGAAAGGTCAGGGGGTTACGCTCCCGCCCCCTCTGTAACCAGGCTGGAGACAGGAGGATCTGGTTAATAGGTCTGTCTGAAGGGCTGATTAACCAGCCCCATTTCCAACAGCTTAAGTTTCTAAGAGCTCCTGCAATGAATTAAAGGGTGGAGAGAGATAAAATGGGACCCTCTGGGTTTTTCTTGTCTAATGGAAAGCTCTTGGGCCCTGTTGGCCCCATGGCACTAGTAGATACGGTCGGCCTTCCGTCTACAAATCACATCACTTGAGACAGCTGCCCTTCCTGCCCATAAATCCGGATTCCTAGCCAGGAAGCTGCCGAAGCACTGAGCTGCTGTCTTTGTTCGGGTGCCTGCAGCTCCAGCAGGGGCCTTGGGGCCAGCACCGGTTAATGGCCCTGCAAAGTAGTTACAGCAAGAAAGCTCCTTCCATTCCTCTGGGACCAATCCCTGAGCCGATTCCTTTCTGTCAGCGTATTCACAGATTCATAGATTCTAGGACTGGAAGGGACCTCGAGAGGTCATCTAGTCCAGTCCCCTGCCCGCATGGCAGGACCAAATACTGTCTAGACCATCCTTGATAGACATTTATCTAACCTACTCTTAAATATCTCCAGAGATGGAGATTCCACAACCTCCCTAGGCAATTTATTCCAGTGTTTAACCACCCTGACAGTTAGGAACTTTTTCCTAATGTCCAACCTAGACCTCCCTTGCTGCAGTTTAAGCCCATTGCTTCTTGTTCTATCCTTAGAGGCTAAGATGAACAAGTTTTCTCCCTCCTCCTTAGGACACCCTTTTAGATACCTATTCTAGATATGTATTCTAACGTTACATCTGTGACTGGCGCAGTCCTCACAGCTGAAGCCCCCCCCCCCCCGGAGACCCTGCTGGCATGCTCTAAAAGGTACCTAGGTCACATTAACAAACTAGATTACCTTTTAGAGCACACCAGCAGGGTCTGCACCGTGCAGTTAGAGCACTTTACAAATCACACACACACACCCCGAGCACTTTACTGCCCTGTCTAGACAAGGCCTGAGCTCTCTGTAAGGCACTGGGTTTAGCCCTGCGTGACATTCTGATTAAAACCCCATATCCAGCACTCTGCAAAACCAGTGTCGCCTGGGTTAAACTCTGAGTAAATGAGAGATCTCAGAAAGTAATTGTAAGTGGGAAGTGAGGGTGTTTCTGGTGGGGTCCCACAGGGATGTCCTTGGCCCAATGCCATTCAATATCTTGATCAATGATCGGGAAGAAAATGTGAAACCCTTGCTGGTAAAATTCTCAGAACTGGTGGAGTGGTAAATACTGATGGGACAGGTCAGTTCTACAGACCGGCCTGGATCGTTGGGTAAGGGGCCCCACAAACAACATTCACATGAATGCAGCTGCAGGCAAGGTCAGACCTCTAGGAACTGAGTGTAGGTGTCACACTATCTAGATTTCAGAGGGGTAGCCATGTATCAACAAAAAGAACAGGAGTCCTTGTGGCACCTTAGAGACTAACACATTTATTTGTGCATAAGCTTTCGTGGGCTAGAACCCACTTCATCAGATGCATGGAGTGGAAAATACAGTAGGAATCTTAGTCATTCCCTGTTCGCTGTATATACAAAGTAAAACCATTTCCCCGTGCTAATTTCCCCCCTACTGTTACTCACACCTTCTTGTCAACTGTTGGAAATGGACCATCCTGATTATCACTACAAAAAATTTTTTTCTCCTGCTGATAATAGCCCACCTTAATTGATTAGTCTCCCTGCCCCAGCCCGGAGTCCCCTCCCACACCCAAACTCCCTCCCGGAGTCTGCGCCCCCCAACCCCCTGCCCCAGCCCTGAGCCCCCTCCTGCACCCCAACTCCCGGCCCCAGCCCTGAGCCCCCTCCCACACCCAAACTCCCTCCCGGAGTCCGCGCCCCCCAACCCCCTGCCCCAGCCCTGAGCCCCCTCCTACACCCCAAACCCCTCAGCCCTGGCCCCACCCCAGAGCCCGCACCCTCAGCCAGAACCCTCACCACCTACCGCACCCCAGCCCCCTGCCCCACAGGCCCTGCTCCGACCGGGGGGTGCGGAGTTCCTTTAACATTACAAAACCCAGGATCTTGCCCGTCCTGGCATCTAGGGAGCAGCTGAACCGCTGGGCTGAAAGGTCCCAGCAGCGGCAGCCCGAGGCGTGGGAAGCCGCAGCCCAAGTGGGTCAAGCTCAGCGAGGGTGGGAACCACCGAGAGGAGGGTCGCACGGGGGGGCTCTGCTCCCAGCCCGGTGGGACGCAGAGGAGATGACGTGTCAATTCTTCCCTCTCCGCAGGATTACTGGGTCTCGCTCCTGTACAAGCGCCTGGTTGGGCCCAAGGTGCTGGCCGTCCACGTGGCAGGGCTCCAGAGGGAGCCGCGCCCCGGCAGGGTTATTCGGGACAAGCTCCGTATCTACGCTCACTGCACCAGCTCCCACAAGTCAGTCCCCCCGCCAGGCCTGACTGCTGCGTGCACGACTCCACGGGGAGCCCCGGGCTGAGAGAGGCTGTGGGGCTGCACACCAGGAATATCGCAAGAGATGGGCTTGGCGTTCGCTGCCCTGGGCTGCTGGGGGAGTAGAGGGGGTGTGCAGGGTGGGGGGCTGGCCCCCCTCGGAAGGGGCTTTGGGAATGGGGCTGCCCCGTGCCATGTGAGTGAGCGAACGGGAGGCTACTGCAATGGCAGCGGGTCCCTGAGCAGAGACTGGGGGGTTGGGCACGAGCCCAACAGGGGAGATCAAGGGAGTGGATTTCACCCAGGCCCCAGAGGTCGGGTTACGCTGCCCTCCGGCTGACAGCGACAGGGAGCTGCCTGGTGGCTCTTTCAAAGGGTCCCACAGAGGGGCGGGGGCGCTGCCATCTCCGCGGACACAAGTTCCTATTGTGGCCGAGGGGAGGCCGTTTGGTTACATGTTCCAGATGCTTTCAACAACCTCCCACCCCGTAGGAAACCTTGTCCAGTAACTGACAGGTGCAGCCTGCTCTCCGGCCCGTCTGGGCTGCGTGCTGGGCGAGACAGAGCACCAGTGTCTTGTCTCTGTTCGGGACGTGTCCAGGGCAGCGCCCGGGCATAGAGAGCACTCGTCTTGTTCGCAGCATCCCCCCTTGCGCCCCCCCCCACACACACACACCCGGGAGCTGGGGCCAGGGGCTCCCCACAGCACATCCCTGGTGCCCTGCCCCATCGCACGCCTCAAGGGAGGTAAATCCACGGGTCTGCCTGGGAACGCCACCTCCCCGCCCCGCTCTGACCTGCGTCCCAAGGGAGGTGGCACAGTGCCTGCTGCGTAATGTGGGCAGACAACTGCAGCCAGGAGCCACATGTGCTGCTGCCCTGAGCTCGTTAGAGGGTCAATCAAGGCCCTGGGCCCGCCCCTGCCATGGCACGATGCTGCTCAGCCCAGCGCGTGTTCATCCTGGACCCTCGCTAGGCCCCGGGGGATGGAGACAGGGCACAGACGTCCATACAGATCTGGGGGGAACGGGGCTTGCGTCCCCCTCTGGAGAGCCAGCGTCTGCCCCTGCTGCACAGAGCCTGTCTCCCGTTGGAGGGCTCGTGCCATCCCTGCCCTTGTTAGGGTGACGGCCCCCCAGTTACTGCAGTGCTGGTCTCGTCCCCTCCTGGGCGCTGCAGAAGGCCGGTTCCTCGCACAGCCGGCACAGACCCCCTGCTGAACTGGCCTCTTAGCGACAACCTGGTTTTTAAAGCTGCCTAGAAACAATGCGGTTTCCTAGTCAACATGCAGACAACCCCACCTTCCTTGTCACTTTCGCTGTCAGCCACAATTATGTCCGAGGATCCATCACCCTCTACATCATCAACCTGCATCGCTCCCGGAAGAAAATCAAGTTGGTGGGGACACTGCGAGATAAGATTGTTCACCAGTACCTGCTGCAGCCGCATGGCAAGGACGGGCTTCACGCCCGGTGAGTGCAGACACGCAGGGCTCGGCCCTGAACGCCAGCACGGGGCCTGCCAGCCAGCAGCACCCGCGCGCGGCCAGTAAACCGCACTGGGTGGGTGGGGCTGAGGCCAGGCCGTGGTGCACCACCTGTAGCTGGGACAGGCTAGCTGCTGCTTCCCGTAGCTCCCATTGGCCGGGAATGGCGAGCCGGGGCCACTGGGAGCTGCGGGCAGCCGTGCCTGCGGACAGTCGATATAAACAAACCGTCTCGCGGCCGCCACCACATCACCCTGACGGGCCGCAGTGACCACCACTGCAGTAGCCCCAAGTGAGGCACCCAGATAAGTGACCGGTTCTGGGGTGCGGAACCACTGCAGCCCCCCCCCCCCCACTCCTGCTCAGCCACCTGGGAGATCAGCTCATTGTCCTCATGCCTCAGTCCCTGCGGAGGCTCCCAGCACCACCTGCTCCTCCCATGGCCATCACCTGCCTTTGCAGACCTATGGCTCCTGCCTGCTGGGCAGATGCATGCAGCACGCACAGCCCCGGACCGGGCTGCAGGCACACGCCCTGTCTGCTGGCTGCCTTGTGCCGGGCTCCCAGGCTGCCGTGGAGACGCTGACCTGAGTGTGCTTCTCCTGCAGGTCCGTGCAGCTCAACGGGCAGCCGCTGGCCATGGCGGATGATGGGACACTTCCTGAGCTGAAACCTCGCCCTCTTCGTGCTGGCCGCACCCTGGTCGTCCCACCACTGACCATGAGCTTCTATGTGGTGAAGAACGTTCACGCCCTGGCCTGCCGGTACCGATAGCTCTGCCCGAAAGCCACTGGCCAAGACGAGACCTGCTGGGCCTGCTTTAACCCTCCCCTGTCCTCTCGCTTCCTGCACAGAACTTGCTGCCAGTCGGTGGGGCTGTGACCTGCCCGCTGCAGAATGGGCCCCCCTCTCCTGGGGCTCTGCACCCGGTGGGATGTGCGTCATCACTGGCAGGTCCCGTTCCCCTTGGAGAATAACCACTCAGAGCGGGAGTCCCGAGCGACTCCTCCAGGGTGGCCCAACAGCACGGCAATACCTGGCCAGGCTGTCTGCTTGGCCCCAGCCCCACAAGCCAGCTTGGCCCCTGGCATTGCTGTGCCCGCGGAGGAGAACATGACTCCATTGGTGAGACGACTGGCTCCTCTTGGTGCAGTGACAGAGACCTGGGACTCAGGGGCGATGGTGCCTGGGAGTTGTGGGCCACACGCCCTCTTCACACCGTCAGTGTTTCTTCCACAGGCCGAGTGAAAATCCGGCTGGTGAATTCGGCCTGTGCGCACGGACGGCCCGGCTCCACGGGATCGGACTGCAGGGGATAGCGCTGCACCAGGCCGGTTTCTGTTAGGGGAGCTGGCTCCTTGCTCTGGGGAAGTGCAGAGACGGGGCTCAAGGGTTGTGTTCTTAGTCTGGGACAGGGAGCACAGACACAAGCACTGCAAAGGGGACGGAGCTCACCCAGCTGGCTAGAGCCAGCCCAGCCCCTCAGAGCCTCCACTTCCCTGCGCTAACCAGGGCATCTCCCGGCTCTGCGCTCCCCCAGGGCGCTTTGCTCTCAGGCAGGTGCCAGGGGCTCTTGGCAGTTCCAGCCTGCCAGAACCCAGCCACCCTTCTCTCCCCACACTGCCGTGCCGCTGCCCATGGCAGCTCCAGCCTCCCGGCCGCCCTTCTCCCCACACTGCCCGTAACGGGGGTGAGCCTGGGACTGGGGAAAGAAGTGGGCCAGGCTCAGTGCAGCGCGGGGCTGCGGGGCCTCCCCCCAAGGGATTTCGTAGTTCACTATAGTGATGGGCCGGGCACGGACCGATCCCCGGGGGTAGCCATTGCCCTCCGCTGCTTCTTCCCTCGGATCCAGAGAGTCAGGTCCTGGCAGCCGTAGAGCACCCTGGGCCCACCCCACTGAGAGACTGAGGGCCAGAGGGATCCTGGTATCAGCCCACCGAGCAACCCAGAGCTTTCCCAGACAGAATGTGCGTGGGAGCAGCTCCCCCTGCTGCCGCCTGGCCGTGAGACAGGCGAGGAGGGTGAGGGAATAGCTTCTACCAGCCCCTCCTGGGGCGCCAGCCGAGCTTCGGAGCCATGCTGCGAAATGGGCGGCATGAGACGCGCTGGGGGGCTGCGAGGAGTCGCTTCGGCCAGGCTAAGGAAGCCCGTAGGGGCTCAGCCGAGCCCTGGGCAGGGGCGTTAGCCAGGAGTCCTGCCCCCGGCACTGGCTGGGGCGCTGCGAGCTGGGCCCGCGGGAGCCTTCGCTGTAAATGTTAATATTTAAATTATATTTTCTGAAGCTCTGCTAGTCTGGAAGCTGGTGGGAGGGAAGTGGGGTGGGGTACCCCACTCCCCAGCTCGCAGGAGAAGTGGGCTGAGGTGGTACAGGCAGGGTCACTGCTCCCCAGGGGCTTGGGAGGCATCGTTAGAGGTGTGAATATTTCCTTCCAGAAGAGATTTTATTGAGGTGTGTGGAGAGCCGGGCTCCGGGAGCTAGCTGAGATTGTGTGGGAGATGGTGGATAATAAAGGTGGGCTGTCCAACCACGCCTGGCCTCGTCTCTCAGCAGCAGTGAAGGCCGGGCCCGCCGCACCATGCTCCCTGGCAGAGGGGCGCGTTTCGTAGCCTCTGCTCCAGGTCTGCAAGCGCCTTCGGTCTGTCCCAGGCCTGGAGCCGTGGCCGAGTCCCCAGCCGTAGGACGTGGCTACACGACAGAGCAGGGGCTGCTGCTCCGTGACTCAGGGACACCAGGCCCAAGTGTGTTTGCATCACAGCCATTGTCACCTGTTTGTGCACGTGTACCTCAGTGTGTTCTGGGGAGCTGGGCCATAGGGCCTCAGCAGGGCCTGGCTCCCAGAGCGGCGCCAGCAGCACATGCCCTCAGAGATGCCCTCATGCCCAGAAAGCTGGGAGCAAGGAGGCGTAACTCACCCGGTGACACAGGCACAGGTAGGACACGGCAGAGTCAGCGTTACAGGCCAGCCCTGGCAGGGGCGACGCACTGGCAGCTGGTCACTAACCCAGCGGTGTGAGGACACAGCCCATTCGGTGCCGCTTGGCTGGGACCTGGCTGAGCCGTTTTGCACATGGGGGTGGGGAGCTCAGAGTTCAAGGCGTCAGCGCTGGGCTGTGCCCAGAGGCTGCAGAGCCACGTGTGGTACCAGACATGGCAGTGGGGCGTGAGGAGCCCATGAAGCAGGGTCTGGCTGGGGCAATGGGGTGACGAAGGCCTGGTCCAGATCCCAGCTGGAGGGAGTGTGAATTCTGGCAAAGGGGCTCACGGGGCAGGGACAAACGGGACACGGTTCTGGCTTTGGGAATGAAGTCCTGAGTGCAGGAGAGCGACTGCACTGTCCACGCCAGTGACACCGGTGCAGCCAGGAGCTGGGGCTCCAGACGGAGGGAGGGAAAGGGCCCGTGAGCTGGGGAGAGGGAGAGCTTGGTGTGACCCACAGAGAAGTGAAGTCAAGGGTTGATTCTGTCAGGCCGTCCTGCAGCAGCTCCAGACCGTGGGTACCAGCCTCAGGCCGCCTGTCAGGAGCCAGGCACAGACCCCACCGTGGCTGAGTTCTGTGCTTAGATCTCACCCACCAGGTATCAGGTGTGAACTCAGGCGCTGGGACAGCCTGACCCGGGAGTCCCAGGTACTCCCATCCATCTCACCACCAGCAGGTGCCTTACACCAAGGATCACGGCACTATCCGGGTTACTCCCGGCCCCAGAGGAGTCCTGGGAGACTGGCCCTTTGCCAGAGGAGGAAGCGGCTGGTAGCGTGGAAATCCCATGCTTGCTGGCCAGGCTTTCCCGGGCATTTCAGCGTCCCGGTCTGCAGCAGGACAGCTGGAGTGCGAGCGCCAGAGCATCTGGAGAGCATGTGCGCGACCAGCTGGAGCATGCGTGTGCAACACAACAGCTGGGGGCCGTTTCTACCACAGCTGGGCCCCGAGCCCTTGTTATCCGGCTGCTGCTGGGATGTGAAGTCCAGCCCCACCAGGCCGCAGGCTGGGCCTAGCGGATCCCAAACCGGGGCTGAGCCCCCAGCCCGTTTCGATGGGAACGTCCCCTCTCTAAGGCCAGAAAGGGTCTCTGCCGAAGGGACGCTGTGACTGTCTCCCAAGCAGCCGGCACGGTTGTAGGCACCGACGCCAGAACCACACTGCCCGGAGGCAGGAGGGCACAGAAAGCCCAAGAGTGAGGCCCAAGGGCAGCAGGTGCAGAGGAGACAGGCAGCCCTGCTGCAGCCAATGCTCGGCCTGTTGTCCCCTGCACCCAGCAGCCCCCACTTGACTTTCCGGCCCCCATGCTGGCTCTGAATTAAGGGCCAGGATTGTAAGTGGCTGGGGGGGGGGCAGCCTGGGAGCCTTCCAGCAGCAGGATGCCTGGCCAGGGTGGGACTCACTCCAGACAGGCGTCCCGAGCTACCTCCCACCCTGAACAGGAGCTGGGAATTCTCCATGCTCAGCTGCAGAGCACCCCATAGTGCCCACCCCCACCCCCCGCTCGAGCGCTCTGTGCGTAGCTGCTTCCACTACAGCCGCTGTAACCGCCAGTGCAGACGTGCTCGCTCCCTGTGCAGCCACGTTACTGGGGTTTCTAGGCTGTCACACCCTCATCACCATGTCTGTGGGCTCCCAAGCGCCTGTCCACCCTCCCATGGCACCTGGGGCTCTGGGTATCTCACCGCCCCAAGCTGAGCAGTCCTGAAATCTACCTCCTTGCCCTGCTGTGTCCTGGATTCCCCTCTGTATGCACCGCTAGAGACAGGGCGGCGTAGCTACGGGGTGCAGACAATCCACGCCCAAGCGATGCACTCGCTGCCCGTGTGGACAGCGCCGACGGGCGGGCGTCTCCCATCGACACCGCTATCGCCTGTCGCGGCGGTGGGGCACCTACGCTGACCCGTAGCTCAGTGCTACAGCCGCGGCAGCGCTGCACATGGGGACAAGCCCGTAGCCTGCTGCGTCTAGGCTCCTTCTCAGCCAGCCCCCAAGCCCAGGGAGGGGGCGAGCGGCAGGGCTGGGGGCTGTTGGCTTAGGTGGCTGCCCAGCCAATGGCCAGGATAGCTAGATGCTGACCTACCAGGAAACGCGAGGCAGACACCCCACTGAGGCCTGGCCTTTTAGTATCCCCCAGCCCCCTGGGGGCTTGCTTGGGATCCCGCCTGGCTGGCAGGAGGGGCAGCGGGAACAGATCCTGTGGGGCTCGCACTTTCTGGCTGCAGCCCTAGTGACAGGCAGGTTGCTGTGAATTTGGGGGGAGGGTCCAGCACAGGGCTGGCAGGGGACGTGCCCAGGACAGCCAGTCACGCAGAGCAGTGCAGAATCCCCCCTCCCGGCCCGGAGCCAGCCCTGCACGCCACGCTTTCCGGCACCACGCCCCTTGGCAAGCGGCTTGTGCCCGGGAAGACACTGGCTGGCTGCGTATGACGGCATCACACGGGCCTGTTGTTGCGGATTGTGGGGGAGTTAGGGCCCTGCACCCCTCTTCCCGAGATTCACTGCGACTCTCAACCAGCCAGTAAAGCAGAAGGTTTATTTAAGGACAGGAACACAGTCTCAAGCAGAGCGTGTAGGTACGACCAGACCCCCTCAATTAGGTCCCTCTGGGAGGTTCAGGGAGCTTAGACCCCAGCTTGGGGTTCCCTGCGTTGCACCACCCAGCCCAAACCGAAACTAAACTCCAAACTCCTCCCGCTGCTCCTCTCTTTTGTTCAGTCTCCCGGGCAGAAGGTGTTAATTCTCCCCACCCCCGTTCCTGGCTCAGGTTACAGCTCAGGTAGCTTCCTTCAAGGGAAGTCCCACATCCCCACTGCAATCCCCCTGCAACATTCCCAGGTCAAATCTGCCCTGCTCCCAGCTCCGTAATCTGCCCTGCTCCCAGCTCCGTCACACCTGGCAACTCCGTGATTTAAAACCCTGAGACCAACACCCCACACTGGTGCAAACCCCGTCTCCCCTTGGGGTGGGCTCGGCCCTCACTGCTCCTGGCCCCCAGCCCCAGCACGTGCTGAGTTCTGGGGCTGCCTCCCCTGCGTGACTGTCTCGTGATCTCGTCTCAGGCAAAGCAGGTGGCTCCGTGTCTCTGCCCCCAGCTCCGAGGCAGCAGCTCCGTGTCTCAGCCCAGTGCCCTGGCCTGGTTCGTAGGGCCTGTCTGCACTCCGAGCCGGGGCGGTTACCAGCGCCAAGAGCCATGCCCGTGATAAGCCAGAGCGCCCCAAAGAGCGTAGCCACGGCGATGCACACAGGGAGAGGGGCTAACGCCCCCCAGTACGGACCGGCCAAGATACTAGGCCCCTTCCGCTCCAAGTGTCAATGGACCCTCTGAGGCAGCATCTTCCCGCCCGCGCCGGGCGCTGTCTGCTCCCTCCCGGATAATGACTGGCCCAGCTGCACCTTTGCCCTCCTCTTCCAGCCTGCGTGGGGAGGGGAGGAAACGGGGCAGCACGGAGCCGTCCCTCAGCCCAGCAGGGCGCCCGGGGTCCCGCCGGCTGCAGACAGTGAAAGCCTGGGCCCGAGCCCAATGCAGCAGCCGCCAGGCCGGTGCGAGCAGGCAACGCGGAGGTGCAGAATGCGGCCAGCAGGGTCGGGAGCCACCAGGTCACTTGGGGCTCCTGGGCCCCATTCCCGGCCTTGCCCAGGAACTGGGGTGTCCCGCCAGACCCCCGCGTCTGCAGAGTGCGAGCAAGGAGCCGAGCGCAGCCGGGCCAGCCCCGCTCAGTCCCCCAGGAACCCCCCAGGGTGGGGCCAGCCCCTGCACAAAGCCGCTCCCAGCTGGGAACTGGCCTCACCCCCCGCTCAGCTCTGGGCACAGGGCCCCTGGGTGGGGGCCGGGCGTGGGGCAGCTGCTGGAGGGCAGCAGAGCACAGGGCCCCTGGGTGGGGGCCGGGCGTGGGGCAGCTGCCCCGTCAGGCCCCGCACGCCCAACGGGGCCAGGCTGGACTCAGCTCCACAGGGGGCAGGGCCAGGGCCCTATTGCCCTGTAGCAGCCCCCGGCGGGGGCGGGGCTGGTCCCATCCCGTTTCCCGCTCTCGGTGCAGAGAGATTGGGGCGTGTTCCCATGGGGGGGAACCCAGAGCACAAGGGGGGGCCCAGCCTGACCCCGGCTCCTGCCCTGGGGGGCCAGGGTCTCTCTGGCCATCTGCCTTGCGCCCCCCGCAGGCAGCACGTGCCCCCCGCCCCGCGCCGGTTCGGGGTCGGCCCAGCAGGGGGCGCTGTGGGGAGGCGGCGGGAGGGAGGCTCTGAAATGGGGCCGGGCGGGGCCGGTGCCCCTCCCCCTGGCCGGGCCGGTCACATGAGCGGGGCGGGGGTCACATGACATGCCCGGGGGCGGGGGCGGAGGCGGAAGCGCGCGGACACGGTACCGGGGGGGGGGGGGCCCGGGCCAGGCGGGACCCGCCCAGCAAAGCCCGCTGGGGTGTCGGGGGTGGGTGGGGAAACTGAGGCAGGGCGGGCGCGCGCTGACCCCCAGCCACAGCGGGGAGCCGCGGGGGCCCCCGAGGTCAGCCCTGCCCGTGCCGGCGCCGTGGGGTGTCCCGCCCCCTGAACCCACCGGCCCGGGGGGTTGGGCGCTGCCGGGGAGCCCCTCCCCCCCGTTAGCTTTATCCAGCAGCTTTGTGGGCACGGTCATGGGGAAACTGAGGCACGGGGCGGGACTGGCCCAGGGGCTCCCAGGCAGGGGGCTCCTGTGGCCGTGGCCCGTGTGGCAGCGCCCCGCGCCCCTGCCTCCGTCGGTGGGTCTGAAAGTGCCCTAGCGTGGGTCTGGCAGCCGGTCCCTGGGGCTGTGGGGGGAGCCCCGTCTGCCCTCCCCACGGCAGCCCGGGGGGGGGGGAGAACAGCTGGTCCAGCAGCGAGGGAGGGGCCTTGAACCAAGCAGAGGGACCTGGGCGCTGAGCCGGGGGCAGCCTCCCAAGCCCCCATCCCGCAGCAGCCGAGGATGTGGGGAAACGCTGCCCTCGGCCGGCCGGGGCTGTCTCGCACCCAGCGCCCTGGGCAGGGCATCGCCGGGCGGGCACCTGCTGCAAGTGGCTCTGGTGTGTGCCCCGGGCCGGGCGGGGAGAGGAGGCTCCATGGGGCGGGTGGGCTCCTGGCCCAGGGGCCCTGGCGCTGACCCGGTTCTCCCCCCAGATGAAGTGCGTGCTGATCGCCAGCGAGGGGGCGGAGGTGCTGTTCTACTGGGCCGACGAGGAGTTCACAGAGAGCCTGCGCCGGCGCTTCTGCCAGGCGGAGCAAGGGGGGCGCGAGGTGAGAGGTCTCACTGGGGGTGCAGCAAGTCCCCTGGGCCGGGGGAGGGGCTGGGCTGAGGGCCCTGTCGAGTGGTGGGGGCAGAGGTCAGCTCCAGACCCCAGCGGGGGTGCAGCTGGGTACTGGGGGGAGGGGCTGGGGGCGCGGTGCGGGGGGTGGGGGGGGGGGTGGAGGAGGAGCAGCTGGAGCGGGACTGGCTCATGGCCTGTCTGTCCCTGCCCTACAGCCGCCTGCCTTCGAGGACAGCATCAACACGCTCTTCGCCCCCATGATCATCTCCTGCGGGACGCTGCTGGAGCGGCTCTCGGACACCTACACCTGCTTCTCGGCTGAGGACGGAGGCCACCTCTACGTGCTGCACATGGTAACGGTGCCCAGGGACCCGGCCCCCCGGCAAGGGGAGCGTGTGGCTGTTTGCTGGGAGCGTGGCGCTAGCCCCACTTGGGACGCAGCTGCCATCTGGCCTGGCCCCTGGGCAGAGCCCTGCGCTGGGTCACTGTGTGTGCGTGGGGGGAGGGTCCCTCTGGGGCAGGATCCCCAGGCTGTGCTCCCGGGGGGGCCCTCCCAAGCAGACCCACGGGGAGACCCACTCCCTGCTGGCGAGGGCCGGCCCGCGCGGGAGCTTTGCCCCAGGCCCAGCCAGCACGAGGACGTCTTACAGGGGTGGGGATTTGCTGTTTCCTGCCTGGCCCTGCCGGCGCACTGCAGTTCGGGGAGTGCCTGTACATCGCGGTGAACGGTGACGGCTCGGAGAGCGAGGACGACCTGCGCCGGAAACTCTACGTGCTGAGGAGACTGGTCGAGGCTCACTTCGGCCTGGTGACGCTGGACTCGCACCTTGTCTGCAAGGAGTGAGTGGTTGGCTGGGCCGGGAGGGCATCTGGTGCTGCCTGGGTGCTGGGCAGACCCTCACCCGGACGCACACGTCAGCGCTGCAGCCAGCGCCTGACTGGTGAGCTAGCACCGCGGCCGATCCCTGGGGCTGGGGGACTCGAGGCTGTGCCTGGGGGGTGCAGGGATCTGGGCGAATGTGGAGCCCGTCGCTGTGCTGCAGGCTATGGGACTGGAGGGGGGCCAGGTCCCAGCGTGCACCATGCTGGGGCACGTCCCCCGCGCTTGGAGTCTTGCTAGCCCAGAGGAGGAGGCGCCGCGTTCCCCACGCCGGTCTCCGAGGGCTGCTCAGGGCCGGGAAGAGCGACTGGAGCCTGGGGAGCGGCTGGCAGCAGTGTGTCGGTCCCAGGGAGGAGACCGGGCCCATGGGGGGCCCTCAGCCAGGCGAGGGGCCCCAGGAGCCCAGGGGCGGTCTCTGGGATGGGCCCGTCTCTCCTGGATGGGAATCGGCTCACTCGGCACCTGTGCTCCCAGGTTGCGGCCGGCGGACTCGGAGCAGCGCAGCCGTGTGTGGGCCCTGTTCCAGGGTCTGCTCCAGACCTACAGCAGCCTGCGGGAGGCGGAGCAGAGCTTTGCCGTGGAGGTACGGGGCGGCGGAGGGCCTAGCCTGGGGTAGGGGGCTAGCAGGCTGTGGGCGCTGGGTGTGACTGGGGTGAATTGCCCTGAGGGGGGCCTGGGCGGTTCTGGAGGGGCCTGGGTGGAGCCAAGGGGGTGCCGGGGGCCGTGAGTGCAGAATTCTTTGGGTTTCCTCCCATTCCCTGGCTGGCGTGGCCGGGAGCTGCCCCACCGGGCCGCTGGGTCCCCTTGCCCTATGCCAGCTCAGCGCTGGGTCTGTCTCCCTGTGACCCTGCCCGCAGGCCGTGGAGCGGCTGATCCACCCCCAGCTGTGTGAGCAGTGCATCGAGTTCCTGGAGCGCCAGGTGGTGCAGCACATCAACGCCAGCGGGCAGCGCGGGGGCGAGGAGGTGGTGCACGCCTTCCTGCTGGTGCACACCAAGCTGCTGGCCTTCTACTCCAGGTGAGATGTCCCCCCGCCCCCCATGACCCTTCCTGGAACAGCAGCTCTATCACCCCCTCCCCACTCACTGGCCGCCTCTCTCTGCAGCCGGAGTGCCAGCACCATCCGCCCAGCCGATCTGCTCACCCTCATCCTCCTGGTGCAGGACCTGTGTCCCAGCCCCAGCGCAGACGAGGACCTGAGCCCCCAGGTACCTGCCCTGGGCCTGGCTGGGGGGGTGGGCTTCGGGAGCAGCCTGGGGCTGGTGGGATTGTCAGGGGAAGGGTGCTCCTCTGTGATGGGGGCTGGACCCCTCTAAGCAGCTCTCCTGCTCTCCCTGCAGCTGGCAGAGGGGGGGCTGACTCCCCAGAGACCGAAGAGCAGCGAGAGCATCCCAGTGAAGAGCCCAGGCCCACACGGCACCCCCAGGAGCGAGGCAGAAGAGCAGGTATGTGGGGCCGGCTGGGCCTGGCGCCCGGGGGTTGGCACAGAGGTTGGGGGTATTGTGGCTGGCAGGGTCCCCAGAGCTGTTCTCCACCCCCCAGGATCAAGGATCAGGGCCTATGGTGCTGGGAGCTGCATGGGCTCGTTCCCCTCCCCCTCACACACACACTCACTCACTCACTCACTCGCGGGGATCACGCCCCAGGAGCTGCAGGTATAGGCAGAGCCGTGCTCCCTGCCCCAAAGCACTCGGGTGCGACTCTCCACTAAGTCAGCGGTTCTCAACCGGGGTACGCACACCCCTGGGGTACACAGAGGTCTTTCGGGGGGTACATCAACTCAGCTAGAGACTTGCCTAGTTTCACAACAGGCTCCATAAAAAGCACTAGTGGAGTCAGGACAAACTACAGTTTCATACGGACCATGACTCGTTCACACTGCTCCATAGACTAGACTCTGAAAGGCAAGTGCAGTGTTTATAGTCCAGTGGAGTTATTTGATACTGATATGGTAAAAAGGAGACCCTCAGCCATTGTTCAGGACTAGCGTGCTGGGACACTTGTATTTTTACGGCTGGGTTTGGAAGCAGTTTTTAAGTGAAGTGACACCGGGGGGTACACACAACAAATCAGCCTCCTACTGGGGGACAGCGGTCTGGAAACCCTGCGCTAAGGGGTGTCATGAACTCACAGATTGTGCCCAATCTTGGCCCCGTGCGGGGGGCCCCTTTCAGTGCGACAGCCCTTCTCGGGGGTCCACTCTCCTTCGGGATCAGGCCTCTCCACCTACTGGAGCCGCATCTCTCTGAGCCTTAGCACGTCTGTCTCTCACCATGGGCTCCCTCAGGGAGTCCCCTCGTTCTGGACCCCCGGGGCCTTCACCCCTGAAGGGGTTGATGCAACCCAGTTCTCTAGACCGGAGTGACTCTTAGCCAGCATAAAACAGGAGGGTTTATTGAACGACTGAACCCAGCACAGGAAACTCTCTGACCCTCAGGCTTGGCCTCCCTCAGCACAGCACATCCCAGTCCTCTCTGCATCCAGGTGGGCTTTGCCTGCTCCCCCTCTCCAGCCCCAGACCCCTGCTCCCAGCTGGGCATCTGAGATCCCCGGCCCCAAACCCCGCCTCTGTCCATCGTCTTCTCTCCTGGGAAACAGGGTCGCCTGCACCTCCTCTTCTCCCTTCGCAGCCCATTGTCCTCCCACTGGCCAGGACCGGCTGCAACTCCTGAGCTGGGCTCCTAGGTCACCAGTCGCTGGGGTCCCCATTCTCCAGGCCATCGGCTGGGGTCCCAAGTTCCCTAACCGGTCCTCTGTACCAACAAACTCCCTCTCCCCTCACCTCGTTAAACCAGTAACACCCAGGGAAACTGAGTCCCACCCCCTCTGCATGCAAACCATTGGAAAACACAAGAAAATCCCCTGCTTGGTCACAAGGGGTGTTTGATAGAATCCAGCTACCCGGAGCCTGACTGTGCCCCGGCTGAGGAACCACCCCAGCCTCACCGCTCTGCCCCTTGGGGGCCCATCCTGACCTGCCCTGTCGTTGGGGGGAGGGTCCCGCTGCCCCCTGAGCTGGCTCCCTTCTCGCTTGCAGGATGCGGACGAGATCTCCATTCCCGAGGAGTATTACACCCCCCAGCCCTCGCCCAGCAGGCAGAGCACAGGTGAGTCCCTGGGCAGACGGGCCGTCTCGCACCGGGAGACTGGTTGTGTCCCCAGAGGTGGCAGGTGCAACACGGGGGCACACGAGGGGGCTGGGCCGGGGGATGTTGGGGGAGGCCTGGGCCCAGGGTGGGGTGTCTGTGTGGAGGTTGAGCCCCCAGAGGCCCGGGCAGGAACCCCGCAGGGTGGTTTGGCTGCATGCGGTGCTGGGGGGAGCTGGTTCCTCCGCTGCTCTGTTGCCTACAGAAGGCGCCAGCTGGTCGGAGGGCTCAGAGCCGCCGGGCTCCGGGGAGGCAGATGCTGCTGATGTCCAGGTGAGCCGGGGATTCCCGCCCTGAGCAGGACCCTGTGAGAGCCCATGGTGCCCACGTCCTGCAGTCCTGCCCTCATCCCCAGCACGCGCCTCCCAGCCTGGCCAGACGAGGGGTGTCCGCAGGGCTCCTGCAGCCCCTTCTCCCCCAGAGCTCTTCCCACCCCCCCAGGCATCTTCCAGCCCCTCAGCACAGGCTGGGCCTGTCACACTTGCCTATCGCCGCAAACCCCACCCTGTCCCCTGGCCAGGGAGCCCAAACTTTGAGCGGGCCCGTCAGCACCTGCCCTAGACTTGAATTCCCTGCGTGACAAGCTCCTAGGGAAGGTCTGTGGGGGGGGTCTGAGCCACTAGCCGGATCCATCCCCCTTGTGGGGAGTTTGTTCCAAGATTCAGCCTGTTTTCCCCATTTGCGCCACCTGTCGCCCACTCCCTTCTGCCCGGGAGCCTCCCGCCTGCCCACACCTGACTGCAGCTTCCTGGGGGTGGTGCCACCAGCTCTGCCCTCGCTGCGTGGGATGTGGGCAGACCAGCCTGCTGCTGCCTGGCCCGTTGTAAACCCTTCGGGTCCCTTCCCCGATGCGGGGTGTCTAGCCAGCTGCTCTCTCCCCCCAGGTGGCAGAAGACTCGCTCCAGGCCCTGGTGCCCCCAGTGCCCAACGCCTCCAACCCCAGAAGGATCTTCCTGGATGCGAACCTGCGGGAGGGCTACTGCCCCATGGTGCCCCACACCATGTACTGCCTGCCGCTCTGGCCTGGCATCTCGCTGGTGCTCCTGACCAAGGTGAGCTGGCTCTGGGGCATGGCGCACGCTGCCCGGCCTGGCCTGCCACAGACCCACAGGGCCGGTGCTACGGCCCCAGCTGTGGAGCAGTGTGGGAGGAGCCCGTCAGTGGGCCGGGGCCCCAGGGGTCTCGGGCTCCCTCCTGGGTGAGCCACGCTGCTTCCCCGCCGCCTTAGCCTGGACCCCGGCCCTGCAGCCCCCCTTCTGCCCCCCTGAGCTCCGGGCAGCGGGTCCAGCTGGGACACACCCCGAGGGAGGCTTGTGCATTAGCCCCTCGGCCAGCGTTCGCAGCGATTCCCCCCAGCGCTCAGACAGTCGGGTTTGTTCGGTAACTGGCCACAGCCCAGGCCGGCCATTGGGTCGCCCAGAGAACTGAAGGTTGCAGCAAGGCCCATTCTGGGGAGCCCCGCGCCCGGCCAGGCTGTAGGGAGCCCCTGTTCCAGCTCTGTCGGGCTGTGACCTCCTTGGTCTGACTCCCGGTGAGAGCCCCGACTCCTTCCAGCAGCCCCCTCTGAGCTCCCCACCCCCCTCCCAGCCCTTCAATCTCCAGCTGGGGAGTGGCTCAGCCTCCCTGCGCAGAGGCGGGGAGATCTCTGTCCCCTGGGGCTCTGGGTGTCAGTGTCCTGGGGACTGGACTTGCCATCGGCGTCTCAAATCTCCGCTGATCTGGGGCCAGGCCCAGACAGCCAGGTGACACCACCCTTGTCTCCGCCTGCCCTGAGAGCAAACAGTCCTGTCCCACCCATGGGGGAACAGCGCAGGGGAAACTGAGGCATGCCAGACTCATAAAAGTCGTACAAACCGATTCCCACTTTCACACCCACTCAGAGCCCCAGCACCCACATCGCCTGCTCCCTGTACCAACTGCTGGATGGGTTCCTGGTGCTGGAGAAGAAGCTGAGGGAGGGGCAGGAGGTGGGGCCACCCACCCGCTCCCACCCACTCCTGGCTGAGCTGCGCCAGAGGATGGACAAGTTTGTGAGGAAGCTGGGCAGGCAGGACATGCAGGTGGGAGTCCAGCGCGGAGCTGCGGGGCGGACGGGGACCCTGGCACGGCCTGCACGCCTCACGGCTGCCCTGTCTGTCTGTCCTAGTTACACAACGCCTGGCTGGAGTTCAAGAGCAAAGCGTTCTCCAGACAGGAGTGCGGGAGCTCCAGGGAGTGAGTATGGGGGTGTGGGGAGAAAACCAGGGTACAGGGCGGTTGGGGCTGGGCGGGCGATGGTGGGGGGGGGGAAGGGGTGGCTGGGGCGGGGGGGAGGCTCTAGGCCCAGAGGTCCAGGAGGACAAGGAAGAAGGCCAAGGGCGCGGACCCCAGTGAGCAAGGTGGGGTGGCTCTTGGGGCCCCCAGCAGCTGTCTGGAGCCCAGGGTGGGGGCCAGGTGGGGACGTCTCTCAGGGGCTGTCTCCCTCCAGGCTCCTGCAGGCGCTCGGCAACGTGAGGCGGCAACTCTGCTCCGTCTATCGCCAGCTCTTCCTGACCTCGCTGCCGGCCCAGGGCCTGGCCCAGGGCCTGCAGGACTGGGCCCAGAAGCTGGTGCGGTGAGTGTGTGTGTGTGGGGGGGGGAAGAGAGATGGGGCTGCTGGCAGGGGGGCGTGGAGGCTAGGACTTCAATTGGCCTCGTGGGGAAGTGGCTGGAAACCAGCCCCCAGGCCTGAGCCCTGCGTGGAGAGGACGCCGCAGACCTTGGCGGGTTTAGCCGGTACGTGTCCCTGTAGCCGGCAGGGCAGTTTGACCCCCAGGCACCTCCAGGGCACGGCTGAGCGGGCAGCTCTTCTGTGGGGCTCCCCTGGGGAGGCACGTGCCCCATCCCCTCAAGTGCGGGGTACGTGCCAGCCGTGGCCGGCATCCCCGTGTCCGCGCGGTGCCCACCGCTGGGCGCCAGGCAGCCCGAGGGCCTGGCCGGGTGAGGGGGGGCTCAGGCCAGGCGGGGAGAGGGAGGGGGCTCCGTGCTCAGGCCAAGTCTCTTCCTCCGCAGGGAGAAGCTGCTGGACTGGAGGGACTTCCTGCTGGTGAAGAGCAAGCGGAACATCACCATGGTGTCACATCCGCCCAGAGAGCCCCGCGCGGGGCAGGTGCCTTCCTCCCGGGACCGTCCCCGCGGTGCAGTGAGGGCTGGGGGGCGGCTCTCCTGCCCAGGCCGGCTCGGGGCAGTTGGCCTGGCTGAGCTGGCACAGCTAACGGGGGGCTCGCCCCATCTCTCCAGCAGCAGGGCTGGACTCTGCCCAGCGCTGGGGGGACGAGCCTGCAGGGAGCCCAGCCAGCAGCTACCACGTTGGGTCCCACAGGGCAGGGGTCTCTGAGATGTCCCGGGGGCACTGGGCTGGCCCCAAGTAGCCCACGCCATGGGGTTGTGGACAGAGCCCCCCTCTGCGCCCCCCGATGCCTTGGGGGGGGATACAGGAGGTGCTGCTGGAACTGTGGGCAGGGGGCCGTCGGCACCTGGGTTCCCATCACCAAGAGTGGGGACAGGAAGCAGGACCCGTCAGGAGCCATCTGGGGCGCTTGCGGGAGCTCCCCATTGCCTAGGGTAAGCTCAGCAGGGCACCCATGGGCAGGGGGGTCCCTATGTCTGGGCACCACCCACGCATTCCCTGCAGTCGCTGGTTGCCCTTAACCTGCCCCCACCTACCTGGAGGACTTCCCAGGCCTGGTGCACTTCATCTATGTGGACCGCACCGCCGGGCAGATGGTGGCACCTTCCCTCAACGTGGCCGAGGACTCTGCCTCGGAGCTGGGCAAGGGCGCCCTGGCTGCCTTCATCAAGAAGAAGGTACCAGCCCTGGGCTCTGAGGCCGATCCCTTGGTTTGGGGGTGGGGAGGCTTAGAAGGGGCCCATGCCTGGGCCGGTCTGCACAGCCGTGGGGGCCCAGCTGAGGGGAGCACAGGCCCAGCTGGGGTGGCAGGAGCCAGGCGGGACGGGGGAGCGCGATGCTGGTGAAGCAGGGCGCTCGGTAGGAGTGGCGCCCCAGGGCTCGGAGGGGGGGGAAAGGGGGGAGGGGGGGGGGGGGGGGATCTCTGCGCCGGGCTGCAGCTGCCTTCTCTCCCCCCAGGTCTGGTCCCTGATCGGGCTGGCGCGGCGCTACCTGCAGAAGGGCTACACGACACTCACGTTGCGGGACGGCGACTATTACTGCTCCTACTTCCTCTGGTTTGAGAGCGAGCTGGTGCGTTGGGGGCGCTTGGCCTCTGACCTGCCTGACGAGGCCCCTCCCCCAGCAGCACTTCTGAGAAATGGAGAGGCCCTGGCAGGTCACCCCGGGGCATGTTCGTGAGCCCCCAGGACCTGTGGCTAGCCCCCAGCCCAGCATACGGGCTCCCCAAAGCGCTTGGTCAGCCCTACCCTTGCCCATGAGCTCCAGGCCACACAGCCAGCACCCCGCTGCAGCCTCGGGCCAGCCCCCAGCCCCTCACGGCTGTCCCTTTGCCACGCAGGGTTACAAGCTGGAGGTGATCGAGGTTCCCGTTCTCTCAGACGACTCTGCTCCCATTGGGATGCTGGCAGGGGATTACTACAGGTGAGTGCTGGACCCAGCCAGTCCCTATCCCCCGAGCCCTCTCCTGGTTGCTGGCTAGGCAGCAGCAGATGGGGAGAGCTCTGGGCTGCAGGGCTGCCCCTCGCCTGCGATGGGTCACAGCCGGCAGGTGGGGCTGGGAGCTGACAGTACTTGGGCTCTGAGCCCTGCGGGACCCTGTCTCGGTGTCCGGCGCCTGTAACCACATGCCCCAGGACAGGGATTCGCAACATCCCCATGTCTCCGCCAGGGGCTGAGGTTACACGAACCTGCCGCTAAGCCAGGGATCAAACCCAGATCTCCAGGCTCCCTGGCCAGGCCGTCTATACCAGGGATAGGCAACCTATGGCATGCGTGCCAAAGGCGGCACACGAGCTGATTTTCAGTGGCATTCACACTGCCCGGGTCCTGGCCACCAGTCGGGGGGGCTCTGCATTTTAATTTAATTTTAAATGAAGCTTCTTAAACATTTTAAAAACCTTATTTACTTTACATACAACAATAGTTTAGTTCTATATTATAGACTTATAGAAAGAGACCTTCTAAAAATGTTTAAATATATTACCGGCACGCGAAACCTTAAATTAGAGTGAATAAATGAAGACTCGGCACACCACTTCTGAAAGGTTGCCGACCCCTGGTCTATACGTACAACATGATGGGGTCTAAATTCGCTGTTACCACTCGAGAGAGAGACCTTGGGGTCACTGTGGATAGTTCTCTGAAATCATCCACTCAATGTGCAGCGGCAGTCAAAAAAGCTAACAGGATGTTGGGAATCATTAAGAAAGGGAGAGATAAGACAGAAAATACCATATTGCCTCTATATAAATCCATGGTATGCCTACATCTTGAATACGGCGTGCAGATGTGGTCGCCCCATCTCAAAAAACGATGCATTGAAACTGGAGAAGGGCAGCAAAAATGATGAGGGGTATGGAACAGCTTCTGTAGGGGGGAGATTAAAAGGACTAGAACTTTTTTAGCTTGGAAAAGAGATGACAGGGAAGATATGATTGAAGTCTATAAAATCTTGGCTGGTGTGGAGAAAGTAGATAGGAAGTGTTATTTACCCCTTCGCATTACACAAGAACCAGGGTCACCCAATGAAATTAATAAGCAGCAGGTTTTAAACAAACAAGGAAGTATTTTTTCACACAACTCAGTCAACCTGTGGAACTCCTTGCCAGAGGATGTTGTGAAGGCCAAGACTATAACAGGGTTCAAAAAAGAACTAGATAAGTTCGTGGAGGATTGGTCCATCAATGGCTATTAGCCAGGCTGGGCAGGGATGGTGTCCCTAGTCTCTGTTTGCCAGAGGCTGGGAATGGGCGACGGGATGGGTCACTTGATGATTCCCTGTTCTGTTCATTCTCTCTGGGGCACCTGGCATTGGTCACTGTCGGCAGCCAGGACACTGGGCTCGATGGACCTTTTGGTCTGACCCAGCCTGGCCGTTCTTACGTCTTCCCCTCTGGCCTGTCCTTGGAATGGGGTGGCCGGGTCGAGGGACACGTGCGCTGCCCAATGTCAGATCTGGGGTGGGTCCAAGGCCCAGGCCCGCTGCCCCCTGGGGGCTGGTCCGGGGCCCCGTGGGGGCTTTCCCGCCTGACCGCTGTCTCCTGTGCAGGAAGTTGCTGCGATACTATAGCAAGAACCACCCGGCCGAGGGGGTGAAGTGCTACGAGCTGCTGACGCTGCACCTGGGCGTGATCCCTGCCGAGCGTGTGATCCAGCAGGCCTGCGACCTGGCCCGGCGGCTCTGGGAGCCCTCGCGCATCCCCCTGCTCTGAGCCACGCGGGCTGGCAGCGAGCGACCCCCCAGGGGCCTCCTTCTCGCTCTGAGTCAGACTGGTCCCTGGGCTGCCTGCAACAGGCCCCTTGCAGCCCCCACCTCGCTCGGCCCTGCAGCCCCCCGGGCCTGGCTGGGAGACCAGCGCCAGCCAACATCCTGCCGTCAGCTCCCCGCCTGCTGAAACCCACTCTCCAATGGCCGGGGGGCTTCCCCTGAGCTGCCCAGGGCGGGGGCTGTTGGACGTGCATGGCCAGGGTAGCGTATCTGTACGTGCCATGCTCCAGGCTGGCATTAAAGCTGGTGCACTTGGTCAGCGTGGGGCACTCCCTGATTCCTCCCCGTCTGCGTCAGGGGCTTGGCCTTGCCTGTGGACCTGCGTGTGCGAGTACATGGACAGACGTGTTTGCACGCACACGGAGACGTGCCTTCCCCAGCCTGATGCTAAGGAGGGTTCACGGTGCTCCCGCCAGGACTGGGTCCTTCTTCCCGCCGTGTGGGCAGGGCCCAGCTAGCTCCCGGGCAGGTACTGGCCAGGCCTCTGCCCTGCCCGCCTCCTGCACTATGGGGGGAGTTTTCCAGGGCAGAGTCCGCTAGCTTCTCACCTACGCCTGCAAACCAACGGCCCCTCCCCTCTGGCTCCCCAGCCCCTAGGATGAAGCAGTCTACAGCTACCCCCAGCATCTGTTCCCCAAGGGGGACAGCCCAGCCTGCCCCAGGGCTCTACTCTCCCAGCTCCAGCACTGGGGCCTCCCTTCATCCCCACCCCCAGTGGCCAGTGGGCTCGGGCTTGCTAAGCCAGGGTGCAGCTGCTCCCAGCCACACGTGCAGGGTGCCCAGGGGCACAGCTGCCTTGCTGGGCCCCTTGCTGTGTGGGGCCAGCTCTCCCCAGCCCATGCCTAGGGGAAGGTTTTGCCCCACAGCAGGCCGGGTGGTTGTGACAAACTGGGACTGTTCTTAATGTGGTCTTTGAATGCTGAGTGGGGAGTGTTGGCTGGGAAGGTGGCAGGGGGGTTTGGCTGGGACGGTCTGCACTGGGGGATGGGAGACTGGCCTTGAGGGAAGATATGGGAGCATGTAACGTGAGAACCCAGGAGGGGGCTGGGGCCAGGTGACACCTCTGCCCGGGAAACTGGACAAAGCTGGGGGAGGAGCCGGGGGGAGGCTGGGTGAGAGACGCTGGAGGGAGTGGGAGGTCCCAGGATCTGGCTGGTACTGGAGGGAGCCCAGACGGGGCTCTGCCCCCCCCAATGGGGCTGGGATGCCCTGGGACCCCAAGATGGACCCAACTGAGGGGGGCCCTGTTGTCTGTGTCTGCAAGACCTGTCTTGGACTGTATTCCTGTCGTCTAAATAAACCTTCTGCTTTACTGGCTGGCTGAGAGTCATGGAGAATTGCAGGAAGGTGGGGGTGCAGGGCCCTGTATCCCCCCACACTCCGTGACAGTGGTGCCTGGGGAGCAGGGAGCATTAGCATGGCACCGGTCGCCCCAGCAAGTGGGTGACCTGGTGCCATGGAGGGTTGTGGGGGGGGGGCAGTGATTGGGGCTGTTCTCTGGGGAGGGGGGGGGTGGGGGGGGGTCGCGGGATGGCCCGGGGGGGGGGGGAGAATTGAGGCCGGGGGCAGCCGAGAGGGGCCAGCATGTGTCGGCCTGGGCCCTGCCCCTTCCCCAGCCAGGCAGCTTTTCCCGGCCGTTCAGCCCCTCGGTGAGCGCACAGGCTGGCTCAGCGCCAGGCTCTGCCCCCGTCCCGCCCACCCTGGGGGAAGTGCTGACTCGGCAGCGAAGGCCAGGCCGGGTGGCAGCCGGTGCCCAGCAGCGCCATGGCAGCCAGACACGGGCTGGGCAGGGCCTGGGCCGGCTGCAGCCTGCAGGGCCGGAGGCTGGCTCACGCCGGGGCCGGGGGCCAGCTGCAGCGGGAGTACGACGCTGTGGTGATAGGGGGAGGTAATGCCGGGGCTGGGGGCTGCTGCTATTGAATCCTGGGTGAGGGGCAGCTTGAGGGGGCACTTCCCCCCCCCCCCAGCTGGGCTCCAGCTCCCCACCGGGACGAGCCTGGGGGTGCAGGAGCGCTGGCTCTTTGAGACAGGCCTGCAGAGCTGTGTGAGAGACAGCGCCAGGCCCGAGCTGTCAATCAGTCAGCTGTGCTGTGCTGTGCTGTGCTGGCCAGAGCCCCTGGGGCTCCCCACAGAGCCGCCTGGGCTGGCCCTACCCGGGGGGGGATTGCTGGTCCTTGGATCCTGCAGCTCCTTCATCCTCCAGCTCGCAGCCCCCGAGGGGCTCGCAGCCCCTTACCTGCCCGGCGGCCCCTGACTGAGGGCAGCAGATGGGGCGGCAGGGGACCGCCGGGCCTACCTGGGCCGCCTTGCTCCTCGCGTGCCAGGCCAGGGCCCTGCAGCGCTGAACGGCAGAAGCTACAGGCGGGGGAACGATGCCCAGCAGCAAGCCGGGGTGGGGGGGGCTTTTCCGAGCGCCTCCACTTCTAGGGTCAGCTCCAGCTGCCCCCGAGCGCCCCTTCGTTCCCTGGGCACACGCATGGGATGTGTGGACCTAGCGCCCCCCCCCCAGTTCAACGCTAATCTGGGCCCCTTTGCCCCGGCTGCCCCCCCCAAAGGGTTCTGTGGTGGACGAGCTCGTCCTGCTGGGGTCACCATAGGCGATTGGTTACCGTGGGTCCTGCCCAAAGGGCTGATGTCACTGGCAGGCAACATTTGCTCCAGGCTTTGCAGAAGTTTTACAAAGACACATCCAGTGAGTGTTAGTATTAGGGGCACGTTCACACTTCCAGCACGTTGTGCTGACTGAGTCCTTCACTATCGTGAACACTTGGGGGGGGGGGAGTTTCAGCAGTGACTCCCCACCCCCAGCTACCCTGGCACCCTTTCCAGCAGACATTGCCCCTGACAAGGGGCAAATTCTGCCCTTTAGCACGGCTGTAAATCAGGGGGAATCACATGGGTTTCAACCAGTGGGCTGACTTCAGCGTTGTGTAACTGAGGCCAGAATCTAGTCCATCGTATTTCATGTTTAGTTTAATCCCACTGATAGAAGATTTTGAACGATGTATTTTGACTTCCTTAATATAAACCTGGGGTTCGTTGACTGGAATTCTGAGTTACAATATTATTTGTGTTGGAAAACAAATACACAAACAGCCGCTTCAGTTGTGGGGTCCTGTGAAACAATCGTTGTGTGAGGTGTGATAAAGTGGTGGTGTGTTGCAGTACCACAAGGTGTACAAGAGTTCGGCTGCAGGGTGTGGTGGTGGGTAGTTACTTGTGTCTGACATGTAGCCCCTGGAGTCCCAGTTAAAGTTGCTTCCCTCCCCCCCATCTGAAATGGGGCTGGCATCCTACGCCAGCCGGGGGGGTGCTCATCTGTGCCCAGTGTGATGGGCAGGGGCTGGTGCAGCCTCCTGCCACAGCGCTGCTCCCTGGCCATTGGGTGAGGTGAGTTAACAGGCCTCAGCCATGCCGGACAACCAGGTGAATGGCAAAGCCGCCGGCATGTAGCCATGGAAATGGCGCAGGGGGCTGCATGGGGGTCCTGCGCCTGGGGAGGCTGGAGTGGGGGCCCGCTCTCTCCTTGGGGGTCAGTGCTGCCCCTGTGCCTCAGTGGGGTGCGTTTGGTGCTGTGCTGCAGAGAATGGGGGAGGGGGCGCAGTGCTGCTAAGGGGTGGGGGGCTTTCAATGTGTGTGGGGCGCAGTGCTGGGGGGAGGAGCCAGTGCTGCAGGGCGAGGGGCGCGGGCGGGGCGGGCTTGGTGGGGGGGGGGCACTGTCTCTCCCAGCCCCTACCCTCCATGTTCATGAAGGTCCCCAAGGGTGTTTCCCATGCCTAGGGCAGTTGCCAGCACTGTCCCAGCTCTGCGCCCCCGGCACCCACGTGGGTGGTGCCGCCTTGCGGGCACGGGGCATTGTGGTGAGCGCGGCACAGACAGCACCATCCAGCCCTGGCTGCCAGGGAGATGGTGAGTAGCGGCAGGACCCATTGGTGCCCCAGGCCCTGGCTCTTCTCACCCTCTGCCCCTCTCTCGTTGCAGGTCACAACGGGCTGGTTGCAGTGAGTATTGAATGCCAAGGCAGCTGCCTCGGGGCCCTATTTGGGGGGGGGGGGAATCCCAAGTGCAAGGGGGGAATCCTATGGTTTGGGGAGAGCACTCCCACGAGCACTCTGGAGTGCAAGCGTCCTGGGTGGGTTTGTTGGGGGTGGGGCTTTGGGGGTGTCCTGGGGTGGTTTGTTGTGGGGGATGTCCCGGGTGGGGGCTTGAGGGCATCCTGGGGGGGGGTTGGGGGGGGGCTTGGGGGGGTTGGGGGGGGGCACATGGGGGCGGGTGACTCTTGTGCTCTCGGCAGGCTGCCTACCTGCAGAAGTCGGGCGTGCGGACAGCCGTGCTGGAGCGGCGTCACCTGCTGGGAGGTGCCGCCGTCACAGAGGAGATTATCCCAGGTAAGCACGGCCCTGCCCAGCGAGATGCCCTGGTGCCCGGGCCGGGCTGGTAGCTGACGCTTCCTTCTTTTTCAGGCTTTAAGTTCTCCAGAGCGTCCTACCTGCTCAGCCTGCTGCGGCCACAGATCTCCACAGAGCTGGAGCTGCAGGTACCGAGGCCAGTCCGGGGGGGCTCAGCAGGCCCCCGGTGCTGCCTCCTTCCCCCCTGCTGGGAGCCTTGGTGGGTGTGAGGCCCTAGCACCACTGCAGGGCCAGAATCCCCTGGCCAGGCCCAGTTCGCTCCCCCTCTGAGCCTCGGGGGCCCAGTCCTGGAGCCTGCCAGCCCCCAACTCGGAACAGCTCCCCGGGCCTGTCCCCTCTGGGCTGGTGAGAAGGGCTGGAGGGGCCATGCTGCCTGGCACTGGCCGCGCTCTGTCTTGCAGAGGCATGGTCTGAGGGTGTACGCCCGCGACCCCTACTCCTTCACCCCCATGCTGGAGGATGGACAAGCCCAGCGCTCGCTCCTGCTGGGCCACGACATGGCGGAGACCCAGCGGCAGATCGCTCAGTTCTCCTCCAAGGACGCACAGGTACCGAGAGCAGCAGGAGGGGCTTCAGCGGGGCCAAAGTCCTGCCAATCCCCGTGTGACTGGCCCTACATGGCCCGAATCCCGGGCATGCAGTGCAGCCCTGGGGTCTGGCCTGGGGGTGCTCCCTGCAGCCTCCTGGCCCATGTGCCGAGTCAGAGACAAAGCAAGGATTTGGGTCCTTGCCCTCCCCAGCCTGCCAGCTCGTGGGCACGTCCCGGCTCGAACACTCGGGGCAGGGGGCGGAGGGTGGTCGCGTAGCTGCAGCCCGAAGCCAGGTCCGCCCTAGGACGCCCTGGCAAAGCGCCTACTGCGGACGCAGCGTGTACCAGCCCCTCCAAGTGACACAAGCTATGCCAGGGGAAGTGTGGTTTTCCCAGGCTAGCCAGGTCTACGCTGGGGGCGTTTCCCAATCGCACCTCATCCCCCCCGACTGACCCGGCTGTGCCAGCACAAGTGTGTAATGTGAGTGTGACACATTTCGGGTTACCCAGGTGCCCGGGTGTGTTGCTGCCACTTGCCCCCAGCATGAGGGAGCCGTGGCTGTGCCCAGCAGGGGTCGTTCTCCCAAAGCTACCGGCTGCCGGCAACATGCGCGCCACTCCCGGCTACCTGAGCCCCGCTCGCACCCTCTGTGGCAAATAATTTACACCCCAGCTTGTCACACGGAAGCACCCAGCCCCTTGTCGTCTGGGCACCCGCACTGTGCACCCATCCGTTCGCTCTCAGCTGGGGGCATGAAAAATCCACACACACACACACCCCCCGAGTGCCGAGCTAACCCCCACGCAGACAGTCCTCGGCTGATGGACGACTTCTTCTGCCAGCCCAGCGATCAGGGCGGCGGATTACCTGGGCCACGGGGACAAAAGGGCAAACTGGATAAATTCATGGAGGTTAAGTCCGTTAATGGCTATTAGCCAGGCTGGGTAAGGAATGGGGTCCCTAGCCTCTGTCTGTCAGAGGGTGGAGATGGATGGCAGGAGAGAGATCACTTGATCATTGCCTGTTAGGTTCACTCCCTCTGGGGCGCCTGGCATTGGCCACTGTCGGCAGACAGGATACTGGGCTGGATGGACCTTTGGTCTGACCCAGTCTGGCCGTTCTTATGACCCCTCCCGTCAGTGCCATGGTGTCTTCACCGAAGCGCAGCTGTGCGCATGGAGCATTTCCAATGCAGAGAAGCCCTTACATGGTCCCAGACTTTCTCTTTCCATAACTTGGGTGGTTCATTAGCTTCAGCTCCGCCCTGAGGTCCCCTCGTCAGAGGCTTTTCTTGGGGTTCTTGCTTTGTCCATGCTCAGGCCTGTGGCTGGAAGCAGGGCTGGGTTGAAGGATGCGGACGGTTCTCTCTCGGTTGAGTAGCTGAGACCCACCTGGGCTTTCCCTCCAGCAACTTCCGCATTTCCCACAGCTTTGGGCAGACCTCACCCCAGCCCCCCTTCAGTGGGTCAGACCCAGCTGTAATATACTTGCCTAGGCATGTCTGTGTCACCGAGGGCCTGGCCTGAGTTTGCAGGGAGCCTGAGCCGATTGCTGTTTCTATGGCAGGCTTCGGAGCCGAGGCTCCGTTAACATCGGCATTGTGAAAGGTCCCTGCTGATCAACGCCCAGCTGGGAGGGATGCAGCCATACGGTGCTATTGAGAGTGGTGTCTCCTTCGGCCGGCGTGCAGGGGCTGGGCATGGGCCATGGGCCGGTGCTTTGGAGCAGGGTGTCCCCTGCACCTCTCTGACAAGGGCTGGGTCGCTGAGCATGCAGGAGGCTGTCTTGCCTGGCTCTGACCGTGGATGTGCTAAGCAGAGCGTGGGGGGCGCATGGCCCGCAGGCCCTGCGGCACTGAGCGGCGTGCTGGGCGCGTGCTCAGCGGGGAGTCTGGAGGGGCGCGGCCGGGTAACAGCAGCGTCTCTTCTCAGGGCTGGTGTTCACTGGCTCCTGCCTCTGTCTCCGCTTCAGGCCTATCCAAAGTACGAGGCGTTCCTGAGCCGCTTGGTGTCGGCCCTTGACCCGCTGCTGGACGCCGCACCGGTGGACCCCGCCGCCTGGAGCCAGGGCCCCCTGCGTCAGCGGCTCCGCGCCCTGCGAGGCCTGCAGCCCCTGCTGCGGGCGGGTACGTCTGGGGCAGTGGCGCAGGAGGCTCCGGCCGCGGGTCCATGCCCATCCAGTGGGGCACGGTGCTGGCGTTAGAGGGCTCACCGCTTCCTGTAGGAGATGCCCCGGGCACTGCCCTGGGGCTGGCAGAGACCTGAGCCTTTCCCCTTGGCAGCTAAACCCCTGGCTCCAATGTGAGTCAAGTACCCACCGTCCCTGGGGCAGACCCGGGCCCAGGGCCTCGCGCGTACAGAGCCCAGGCTGGGCCCAGCCTCCTGCCGACTGCCTAAGCGGGAAGGGCTCCAGGAGGGTGTGGTGGGGCCCGGGGAGCCGTCCCCTCCTCGGTTGGATGGCGCCACCTCTGACGCCCGTTTCTTTCCCTCAGGCCTGGCGCTGGGGAAGCAGCTGCCGCAGTATTACCAAGTGCTCACGGCTCCAATCACCAGGGTGAGTAACGGCTGTAAACGGGACCGTGCCCGTGGGACGGGAGACACCATCCCTGAGGGGGCAAGGGCTGAGCAAACCATGCATGGGGCTGGGCCTGGGAGGGGGATGTGGGGCTGAGCTGTGCTCACAGCTCCATGGGACCTTGGCCCCCTGTGCCGACCTGGGGGGGACCTGCCTGCCCCCTATGCAACCCTGGCCCCCTGTGCCGGCCTGGGGGGGGACCCGCCTGCCCCCCATGGGATCCCGGACCCCTGTGCTGGCCTGGGGGGGACCCGCCTTCCCCCCATGGGACCCCCGACCCCTGTGCTGGCCTAGGGGGGACCCGCCTGCCCCCCATGGGACCCAGGCCCCCTGTGCCCGGCTCTCTTCATTAAACACCATTTTTGTTTTTCTCCCTCTCCAGATCTTGGATCTCTGGTTCGAGTCGGAGCCCTTGAAAGCGACCCTGGCTACGGATGCAGTGATCGGCGCCATGACCAGTCCCTACACGCCCGGCAGCGGGTAGGGTGCGGGGCTGGGGCTGAAGAATTCCCAGCTCCCCAGGGCCCTCCTGTTCCTGTCCCCGACAGCTGCTGCCGGGGTGTCGCGCCCCAGCCTCGCTTCCCCCCACTCCTGCCCTGAGCTGGTGCCATGTTCCCCCTGGTGCCTGGACAGCGTCCCCCCAGCACGCACCAGGCCCAGAGACCCCCTGCTCGGGCAGATCGGTGGGGTTTGCCTGGGCTGGCGCTGTCAGGCCTGAATGCCTCGGCGGCCTGGCAGCTGTCTGGGCCCAGCCCTGCAGCCGGGTGGGACAGGCGCTGGGCTCGGGGTCTCCGACTGGGGAGGGTTGGCAGCACGCGGGCATGGGAGGGGCAGGGGCAGCCTTGGTGCATCTCCCCTGTGTAACCTCAGTGTTTGGTTGTGCCCCTGGGGCTCGGGGAGCTTGGGCCCCTCTGCGTATAGTCACGCTGCTGGGAGGCCTGGCCTGAGCCCCCGGCTCTCCGGCTGGATCGGCGTTACTCCCAGGGCTTTGCCACGGGGGGTGGGGGTGCCCTGGCCATGCCCTGCTGACCACGGGCAGTGGGAATGCTGCCCGCCCCGGCCGGTATCTCTGCCCTGCCCATACCCGGCACAAAGCTGTTAATCTTTGACCTCTCTCCTAGGTATGTGCTGCTGCACCATGTGATGGGCGAGCTGGAGGGGCGGAAGGGGGCCTGGGGCTACGTGGCAGGCGGCATGGGAGGGGTGTCCCAGGCCATCGCTGGCGCAGCTGCTGCCCACGGGGCAGACATCTTCACCGAGAAGGTGCCCGGCTTCCCGGGGCGGGGGAAGAGAACACAGCTCCCCGGCCCAGAGGGACCACAGCGCCATGAATCCTCCCCTCCCTCCTGCCCGTTAGCTGCCTGGAAACAGTGACCAGAGACTGTGGTGAGGGGCATAAACCCCACCGGGTAAGAGGGGGGCTGGGCCAGCCCAGCAGCATCCACACGGGAAAGGGTCACTGGGCGGCCGCACCCTCCCTGCAGCCACGCTCTGCTCAGCGCCCCCAGCGCGCTCCAGGCTGATCTCCCGTCTCCCCCTCGCCAGCCGGTCGCCCGCGTGCTGCTGGGCCCCCGCGGGGAGGCGCAGGGGGTCGTCCTGCAGGATGGGACCGAGGTGAAGAGCAAACTGGTTCTGTCCAACGCGTCTGCTCAGCTCACGTTCCTGAAGCTTGTTCCCCCGGTGAGACGCGCCGGGGAGATGGGGAGGGAGGTGCCCCGGGGGAGATGGGCCATGGGGGACACAACGCGCCGGGGGAGATGGGGTGGGGGAGGATGCACTGGGGGAGATGGGCCACGGGGGACACAACGCGCCGGGGGAGATGGGGCGGGGGGGGGGACGCGCTGGGGGAGATGGGGCGGGGGGGGGATGCGCTGGGGGAGATGGGCCGGGGGCCGGGGTGGGGACGCACCGGGAGAGATGGTCTGGAAGGGAGGAAGGTGCCCCGGCGAGATGCTCCCACGTGTGTGGTTCTTGTACAGCGCCCTGCCCGAGAAATCGCCAGGGAGCCGCACTACCCAGCGTGTTCCCTGGCAGTGGCAGCACCTGTGTACAGCCAAGGGAGGGGTCGCGTTCCCCATGGTAACGAGCCCCTCCCCCCACGATGATAGCAACACACCCCAGCCCCTATGGGGCAGCCGGAGGAGGCCACTCCCTCTCCATCCCCCTGTGACTAAGGGGCTTCCCCAGTGACGGCCTGGGAGCCCCCAAACCTCTAGCAAACACAACACGGTGGTGGAGGCCAAGGCTGGAGCAGCGCAGGGCAGCGGAGGTGGATCTGGGAGGGAGCAGAGGGGAAGGTGTCTTGGGGCATGAGTTTGCTCCCCTCCCCATCAGTGGGGTCCGTGACTGTTGGGGGCCTGCCCCTTGTGGCTGGGCTGCACCCCAAACCATGGCACTGCTGTGCCCTCCGGGCTCCTGGGCAGCTCCAGCCCTGCCCAGGTGCAGTCCAGTGCTGGCTGCGCTGCCAACCAGTTCCCAGGCTTGTTTCCAGCCCCTGGTGTCTGAGCCGGGCTCTCCCCGCTCCAGGAGCAGCTGCCGGAGGAGTTCCTCCAGCACATGGCGCAGCTCGACACGCGCTCCCCCGTCACCAAGATCAACGGTAAGTGTCAGTGGGGGACGTCCCACTCCCTGCCCCTCCCAGGCCCCCTGGGGCAGCGGGACACTGTTGGGGCCTGTGAGATGCTGCTCCCGTGGGAGGATGGAGCCGTCATGGGTCTCCGTGAGGCTCCCTGCTGCAGCCTGAGTCCGGAGGGGAAACTGGCCTTTTCCTGCACCATGCACTCCGTTTCTGCCGTGCTCCCCGTCTCCCTGGGCTCAGCGATCTGCCCTGGCCCCTCTGGGTGTCAGGAGCACGGGAGGCCCCTCTGCCCCTCGGATTCACCCCCTCTCCGACATAGAATCATAGAATATCAGAGTTGGAAGGGACCTCAAGAGGTCATCTAGTCCAACCCCCTGCTCAAAGCAGGACCAATTCCCAGCTAAATCATCCCAGCCAGGGCTTTGTCAAGCCGGGCCTTAAAAACCTCCAAGGAAGGAGACTCCACCACCTCCCTAGGTAACGCATTCCAGTGTTTCACCACCCTCCTAGTGAAATAGTTTTTCCTGATATCCAACCTGGACCTCCCCCACTGCAACTTGAGACCATTGCTCCTTGTTCTGTCATCTGCCACCACTGAGAACAGCCGAGCTCCATCCTCTTTGGAACCCCCCTTCAGGTAGTTGAAGGCTGCTATCAAATCCCCCCTCATTCTTCTCTTCTGGAGACTAAACAATCCCAGTTCTCTCAGCCTCTCCTCATAAGTCATGTGCTCCAGACCCCTAATCATTTTTGTTGCCCTCCGCTGGACTCTTTCCAATTTTTCCACATCCTTCTTGTAGTGTGGGGCCCAAAACTGGACACAGTATTCCAGATGAGGCCTCACCAATGTCGAATAAAGGGGAACGATCACGTTCCTCGATCTGCTGGCAATGCCCCTACTTATACAGCCTAAAATGCCGTTAGCCTTCTTGGCAACAAGAGCACACTGTTGACTCATATCCAGCTTCTCGTCCACTGTGACCCCTAGGTCCTTTTCAGCAGAACTGCTACCTAGCCATTCGGTCCCTAGTCTGTAGCAGTGCATGGGATTCTTCCGTCCTAAGTGCAGGACTCTGCACTTGTCCTTGTTGAACCTCATCAGGTTTTTTTCTGCCCAATCCTCTAATTTGTCTAGGTCCCTCTGTATCCGATCCCTACCCTCTAGTGTATCTACCACGCCTCCTAGTTTAGTGTCATCTGCAAACTTGCTGAGAGTGCAGTCCACACCATCCTCCAGATCATTAATAAAGATATTAAACAAAACCGGCCCCAGGACCGACCCTTGGGGCACTCCACTTGAAACCGGCTGCCAACTAGACATGGAGCCATTGATCACTACCCGTTGAGCCCGACGATCTAGCCAGCTTTCTATCCACCTTACAGTCCATTCATCCAGCCCATACTTCTTTAACTTGGTGGCTAGAATACTGTGGGAGACCGTATCAAAAGCTTTGCTAAAGTCAAGAAATAACACATCCACTGCTTTCCCCTCATCCACAGAGCCAGTTATCTCATCATAGAAGGCAATTAGGTTAGTCAGGCACGACTTCCCCTTCGTGAATCCATGCTGACTGTTCCTGATCACTTTCCTCTCCTCTAAATGTTTCATAATTGATTCCTTGAGGACCTGCTCCATGATTTTTCCAGGGACTGAGGTGAGGCTGACTGGCCTGTAGTTCCCCGGATCCTCCTTCTTCCCTTTTTTAAAGATGGGCACTACATTAGCCTTTTTCCAGTCATCTGGGACCTCCCCCGATCGCCATGAGTTTTCAAAAATAATGGCTAATGGCTCTGCAATCTCACCCGCCAACTCTTTTAGCACCCTCGGATGCAGCGCATCCGGCCCCATGGACTTGTGCACGTCCAGTTTTTCTAAATAGTCCTGAACCACTTCTTTCTCCACAGAGGGTTGGTCACCTTCTCCCCATACTGTGCTGCCCAGTGCAGCAGTCTGGGAGCCGACCTTGTGCGTGAAGACAGAGGCAAAAAAATCATTGAGTACATTAGCTTTTTCCACATCCTCTGTCACTAGGTTGCCTCCCTCATTCAGTAGGGGGCCCACACTTTCCTTGATTTTCTTCTTGTTGCTAACATACCTGAAGAAACCCTTCTTGTTACTCTTAACATCTCTTGCTACATCCCCAGTGGCTGTAGATCGGCTGCCCAGCTTCCTGGCTGCGCCCAACGCCGGTGCTGGCCGCCCGCTGCCCCATCACCAGTGCTCCATCCACCTGAACTGCGAGGACACAGACCTCCTCCACCGCGCCTTCCAGGAGGCCAGCAGTGGGGAGCCTTCCACCAGGTAGGGCTGGAGCTGGCTGGTGGTTGGCAGAGCTGGGGGACGGCAGCGGGGAGATGACCCAGGGTCTGGGCCCCTCACTGCTCTGCTCGGGGCGACGCTACCAGGGCTCTGGGGCAGCTGCCCGCGCTCAGCAGGGTCTCTTGAGAAGGGAAGGACAAGGGAGCCACCAGGATTTCTGGAAGGAACGTAGGGGAGGTGCCCACTGGAGAGCTCGAAGCTGGGTGACGTGGGGCTAATCCGGGCTGGAGGAGCCGGGGGGCAGGGGCTGAGGCAGTGGGAGGGTTGCATTGGTAGCATGCCAGGGCGCTGGGCAGGGCTCGGGCTGGATTCCTTCCCGGGCTGCCCGGTCCGAGGGCTTTGACTCTCTCTCGCTCTTCCCAGGCCCATGATCGAGCTGTGCATCCCCTCGGCTCTGGACCCCACGCTGGCCCCCCCGGGCTGCCATGTGGTTTCTCTCTTCACGCAGTACACCCCATACGCGCTGGCCGGCGGGCGGCCGTGGGACGAGCAGGAGCAGAACGCGTACGCCGACAGGGGTAAAGCCAGCGGCTCTCGGCGCTCGTTAGCTTCCCATCCACGGCCCCTTGCCCACTGCTGCTCCCTGGGCGCCCGATCCCAGGGAGGCGTGCAGTAACCAGCTGCCTCAGTCCTGCCTTCGGAGCGAAGTGGAGAATTCCCCCATATAGGGTTCCCAGGAGTCCGGTTTTCGACCGGAACGCCCGGTCAGAAAGGGACCCTTGTGGCTCTGATCGGGCTGTTAAAAGTCCAGTCCGCGGCACAGCGGGGCTAAGGCAGGCTTCCTGCCCAGCTCCACACAGCTCCCGGAAGCAGCAACGTGTCCCTAGGCAGAAGTGCCACCATGGAGGCTCCACGTGCTGCCCCGCCCTGAGCACCGGCTCCATAGCTCCCATTGGCTGGGAACCATGGCCAATGGGAGCTGTGGGGGCGCGGTGCCTGCGGGCATGGGCAGCATAAACTGCACAGAGCCGCCTGACCACCCCTGCGCCTAGGGGCCACAGGGACAGGCCGGCCACTTCTGGGAGCAGCGCGGAGCCGGGGCAGGCCAGGAGCCTGCCTTAGCCCCACTGCACCGCCTACCCGGAGCCGCCTGAGGTAAGTGCCGCCAGGCTGGAGCCCACACCCCCCACCCCTGCCCCAGCCCTGAGCCCCCTCCTGCAACCCCATACCCCCACCAGAGTCCTCCCACACCCCAACCTCCTGCCCCAGCCTACGCTCCCTCCCAGAGTCCGGACCCCCCACCCCGAACCCCTCTTTTCTGGCCCCATCCTGGAGCCTACACCCCCTGCTTGAGCTCTCACCCCCTCCCGCACCCCAACCCCCTGCCCATCCCAGTGAAAGTGAGTGGGGGAGGGCGAGGGACGGGGCGGGGGGATGGAGCGAGTGGGGGGTGGGTCGTAGGGCAGGGGTGTTGGGTTTTGTGTGATTAGAAAGTTGGTACCCCGACCGCGGGGGCCATCCAGCCCTGCCCCCCAGTGCCCCGCAGGGAGCTGCAGGCCGGGGGCTGGGCCCTGAGCCCAGCTGGTGACGTTAGACACGCAGACACGTCTCTTGCTCGCTCGCTCGCTCGCTCTCTAGTGTTTGACTGGGTCGAGGCCTACGCGCCAGGCTTCAAGGCATCCGTCGTTGGCAGAGACATCCTGACGCCTCCGGCTTTGGAGAAGATCTTTGGGCTACCCGGAGGGGTGGGTATATCATGAGATTCACAGAGCCCGCCCAGCCCAGCCTGCCTGGCGTCTGCCCACCCGGTGCCCCCCGCACCCGCCCAGCCTGCCTGGCGTCTGCCCACCCCGCGCCCCCCCCGCCCCCCCGGACCCTGCCCATCCTGCCTGCCTGGCATCTGCCCACCCGGAACCTGCCCAGCCTGCCTGGCGTCGGCCCACCCAGTGCCCCCAGCGCCCGCCCAGCCTGCCTAGCGTCTGCCCACCCGGCGCCTGCCCAGCCCAGCCTGCCTGGCGTCTGCCCACCCGGTGCCCCGCCAGCCTGCCTGCCACCAGCCTGGCCTGCCTAGCAGCTGCCCGCCCGGCCTGTCTGGCCCCTGCCCAGCCCGACAGCCTGGCCCAAAGCTAGTGAGGGAAGCTGGAGCCATGCAGCCGGTTGTCCGGCTCTGAGCAGCAGGAGGCGGCTATTCCAGGGCCTAACTTCACCTGTTGTTTGCAGAATATATTCCACAGCGCAATGTCCCTGGACCAGCTGTATTTTGCCCGACCGGTGCCCTCGTACTCTGGCTACAGGTCCCCGATCCCAGGCCTGTACCTCTGCGGCAGTGGCGCCCACCCCGGTATGTGAGCTGGGACCCTCCCTTCGTGGCTACAGGGGGGGAGAGCGCCAGGCGGAGGCTCACGCTGGATCCAGCCCTCTCTGCGTCGGGGTGACCAGCTGCCCTGGGGGCTGCACCGGCGTAATACCTGGTCATTGTGCTGACCTGGCTGCCGGCTCTGCCCAGCATCTGAGCAGGAGAGCAGAGGGCACGGACGCCCCCTTGGGTCACAGGCTGATGCCACGAGACACCACATGCCTTGTGCCCTGTGGGGCGCCTGTGATGAGCAGCTGTCCTCGCGCTGGGGTCCAGCCGATGGCTCTGCTCAGGGCCGGGTGGAAGCGGCTGGGCCGGGCTGGCACAAATCTGGCCGAGGGGTGGGCCCAGGCAGCAGGAGGGAGAAGTCTGTCCATAGGGCAGCGAGCGGCTGCACCCTCGAGGTGGGTTTTCCCTGCTGTGGTGAAGCTGCCGTGGCTGGCGGGGTGTCTTCTGCCCTGCCACGCCCAGAGTTCCTGGGCAGGGACTGACGGACACACCCACAGCCCCCCCCCTCATGTATCTGCTTCCTTTGCAGGTGGGGGAGTGATGGGGGCTCCGGGCCGCAATGCAGCCAGCGTGGCCCTGGAGGACTTCAAACACATGTGATGGCAGAGGCGACACACCGGCCTAGCCCAGGGAAAGGGATGGTGGCTGCTGTGACCTGGCCACGCATGTGCCTCCCACCGTCCCCCACCACTCACTTCCCAAACACCCCACAGCATGGTGCTGTGAGAGCACTCCCCCACTCCCCGCACTCTGTTTACCCCATCGCTCTTACCCGGCTCTGGCATGGTAATCGGGGCATGGGGGGCTGGCAGAGCCCTGTCTGCTCCTATCCCGTCCTGTCCCCCAGCCCAGCCACGTGCCCCAAGCATGGCCACTCTGCGTCCCTGGGGAGATGCAACTCCAGGCTGCTGTGGAGGGGCCACAGAGCCCAGAGGACCGAGCCCTGCAGGTCCCAGAGCTGCCTGGAGAGGGACACTGGCCAACCCTTTCTAATGTAGACAAGACCCGGGGCAGGCTTAGCCCTCGCCTGCTCTCCTAGAACCCCAGGCACAGGGCCGGCCAGGGTCACTCAGCCTTGCCCTGAGCTAAGCTGAAGTCTGGACCATGTTCCACAACCCCTAAGTCAGCGGCAGAATAAAAATCTCAACAGCTGCTGTGTCGTGTTGTGCAGTGCTGCATTGTGCTGTGTCGTGCCAGGTCGTTGAAGGTTGCTATCAAATCCCCCCTCATTCTTCTCTTCTGCAGACTAAACAATCCCAGTTCCCTCAGCCTCTCCTCATAACTCATGTGCTCCAGCCCCCTAATCATTTTTGTTGCCCTCCGCTGGACTCTCTCCAATTTGTCCACATCCTTCTTGTAGTGTGGGGCTGTCACAGAGTGTGGGGGACTCAGGGCCCTGCACCCCCGTCTTCCTGTGATTCACCATGACTCTCAGCCAGCCAGTAAAGTAGAAGGTTTATTTAGACGACAGGAACACAGTCCAAGACAGGTCTTGCAGGCACAGACAGATTCCCCCCCAGTTAGGTCCATCTTGGCACAGGGGCACCACAGCCCCATGGGGGGGGGTCAGAGCCCCGTCTGGGCTCCCCTCCATTACACCAGCCAGCTGCTGATAATTCCAACTCCCTCCAGCGTCTCTCACACAGTCTCTCCCGGCTCCTCCCCCAGCCTTTGTCCAGTTTCCCGGGCAGAGGTGTCACCTGGCTCCAACCCCCTTCCTGGGTTCTCACGTTACATGCTCAGGTATCTTCCCTCAAGACCAGTCTCCCATCCCCCAAAGCAGACCATCCCAGCCAAACCCCCCTGCCACCTTCCCAGCCAACACTCCCCACTCAGCATTCAAAGGCTACGTTAAGAACAGTCCCAGTTTGTCACATCTTTCTTGTAGTGTGGGGCCCAAAACTGGACACAGTACTCCAGATGAGGCCTCACCAATGCTGAATGGAGGGGAATGATCACGTCCCTCGATCTGCTGGCAATGCCCCTACTTATACAGCCCAAAATGCTGTTGGCCTTCTTGGCAACAAGGGCACACTGTTGACTCATATCCAGCTTCTTGTCCATTGTAATCCCCAGGTCCTTTTCTGCAGAACTGCTGCCTAGCCACTCGGCCCCTAGTCTGTAACAGTGCATGGGATTCTTCTGTCCTAAGTGCAGGACTCTGCACTTGTCCTTGTTGAACCTCATCAGATTTCTTTTGGCTCAATCCTACAATTTGTCTAGGTCACTCTGGACCCTATCCGTACCCTCCAGTGTATCTACCTCTCCCCCAAGCTTAGTGTCATCCGCGAACTTGCTGAGAGTGCAGTCCACGCCATCCTCCAGATCATTAATGAAGATGCTGAACAAAACCGGCCCCAGGACCGATCCTTGGGGCACTCCGCTTGAAACCGGCTGCCAACTAGACATGGAGCCATTGATCACTATCCATTGAACCCGACGATCTAGCCAGCTTTCTATCCACCTTATAGTCCATTCATCCAGCCCATACTTCTTTAACTTGCTGTCAAGAATACTGTGGGAGACCGTATCAAAAGCTTTGCTAAAGTCAAGCTATATCATATCTACCGCTTTCCCCATATCCACAGAGCCAGTTATCTCATCATAGAAGGCAATCAGGTTGGTCAGGCATGACTTGCCCTTGGTGAATCCATGTTGACTGTTCCTGGTCACCTTCCTCTCCTCCTAGTGCTTCAGAATGGATTCCTTGAGGACCTGCTCCATGATTTTGCTGGGGACTGAAGTGAGGCTGACTGGTCTGTAGTTCCCCGGGATCTCTTTCTTCCCTTTTTAAAGATGGGCACTGCATTAACCTTTTTCCAGTCGTCCAGGACCTCCCTTGATTGCCATGAATTTTCAAAGATAATGGCCAATGGCTCTGCAATCACCTCAGCCAATTCCCTCAGCACCCTCGGATGCAGCGCATCCGGCCCCATGGACTTGTGTCTGTCCAGCTTTTCTAACCTGTTCTTTCACCACTGAGGGCTGCTCACCTCCTCCCCAAACTGTGCTGCCCAGTGCAGCCGTCTGGGAGCTGCCCTTGTTTGTGAAGCCCGAGGCAAAAAAAGCATTGAGTACTTCAGCTTTTTCCACATCCTCTGTCACTAGGGGCTGGTCTACACTGAGGAGGGAATCGATCCAAGATACACAACTTCAGCTACGCAGTATCTTGGATCGAATTAGCTGGGGTCCACACGGCGCGGGATCAATGGCCACGGCTCCCCTGTCGACTGCGCTACCGCCGCTCGCTCTGGTGGAGTTCCGGAGTCGACGGTGAGCACGTTCGGAGATCGATATATCGCATCTTAACGAGACGCGATATATCGATCCCGGATAAATCAATTGCTACCCGCCGATATGGCGGGTAGTAAAGACGTACCCTAGATTGCTTCCCCCATTCAGTAAGGGTCCCACACTTTCCCTGACCACCTTCTTGTTGCTAATATACCTATAGAAACCCTTCTTGTTACCCTTCGCATCTCTTGCTAGCTGCAACTCCAGTTGTGCCTTGGCCTTCCTGATTACACCCCTGCATGCTCAAGCAATATTTTTATACTCCTCCCTAGTCATCTGACCAAGTTTCCACTACTTGTAAGCTTCCTTTTTGAGTTTAAGCTTGTCGCAGAGTGTGGGGGAGTCAGGGCCCTGCACCCCTCTTCCTGAGATTCACTGTGACTCTCAACCAGCCAGTAAAGCAGAAGGTTTATTTAAGGACAGGAACACAGTCTCAAGCAGAGCGTGTAGGTCCGACCAGACCCCCTCAATTAGGTCCTTCTGGGAGGTTCAGGGAGCTTAGACCCCAGCTTGGGGTTCCCTGCGTTGCACCACCCTGCCCAGACCTGAGCAAAAACTACTCCCTCTTCCAGCAGCTCCTCTCTTCCCCCCACCCAGCTCCTCCTCTCCTTTGTTCAGTTTCCCTGGCAGAAGGTGTTATTTCTCCCCACCCCCTCCTGGCTCAGGTTACAGGTCAGGTAGTTTCCTTCAAGGGAAGTCCCCCATCCCCACTGCAACCCCCCTGCCACATTCCCAGGTCAAATCTGCCCCGCTCCCTGCTCCGTCACAAAGCTCACCGAAGATTTCTCTGTTTAGCCAAGCTGGTCGCCTGCCATATTTGCTCTTCTTTCTGCACATCAGGATGGTTTGTTCCTGCACCCTCAATAAGGCTGCTTTAAAATACAGTCAGACTCCTTGCCCCCTCATATTAGCCTCCGAGGGGCTCCTGCCCATCTGTTCCCTGAGGGAGTCCAAGTCTGCTTTTCTGAAGTCCAGGGTCCGTATTCTGCTGCTCTCCTTTCTTCCTTGTGTCAAGATCCTGAACTCGACCATCTCATGGTCACTGCACAGTAACTAACTAACGGTTAGCTGAGACATTAAACTGCAGCCCTGGCCACCCGCACTCATGACAGAGCCCAAAGCCACTGGGCCGTTACTACAGCAGTTCTGCCTCCTCTTTGCTCTCTGTCAGTGCTCTGGGACGGAGCCCCCCGTCCCATCCCGGCCTGAGACCCCTGCAGGCCCAGGTTTCACCCGTTATCGCTGCTCCTTGCATTCAGACACATGCCCCAGCCCAGCGTGTGCCTCATCGGCCACCTGCTTTTCCAGAGCAGCCTCCAGGCTCCTTTGGCAATGGGGGGTGGGGGCCGGGGGTGTCCCCGAACTCTGCCTAGGCCCTTGTGCCCAGGAGACAGCCCGAGGACGCCAGCAGGGGTCACTCCGTTACCGCCCTGGGCCGCGAGACCGCTGCCTCCGCAGGCGAACTGGGCAGCCCCTCGGGGCTGGCTCCAGGGACCGAACGGCTTTTGTTGGGCAGCAGAAGGGAGAGGAGGACAGCATGGAGGTTCGGCCCCATTGCTTTGGGCTCTGTCACGAGCGCGGGTGGCCAGGGCTGCAGTTTAATGTCTCAGCTAACGGTTAATTAGTTACTGTGCACGGGGCCCTGCTCTGCCAAGGGCGAGTGACATGTGAACAGCCGCGCAAGTGCCGGGCAGCGGCCCCACGCTCGGAGACATGGCGCTGGGCCGCTCACGTCCCCTGCATGCCCCAGAGGTGGAGCACATGGCCGACCTCTTGGCGGTTGTGTTGCCATGACGCACAGGCCGTGGCCCCAAGAGGGGGCTTTGCGTGACAGTGGCTCGCAGGAATTTGCTCTCACAAGGTGCCAAAGCTACCGTGGGCTGGGGGGTTAGAGTGAGCTGGGTTCCCTGCTGGGACTGCGCTCCGGGCGCACCGCTGAGCCGGCCCAGCACCAGTGGCCTGTCGTCTTCGCTGGGCCAGGGAGCAGGCGGCTCCCAGGGCAGCATCAGCCTCGGCGTGAGAGACGCCCCCGCAGTCCTGGGAGCCCCCAGCCCGTCACTGTCAGCCGTGAGCTGGTTTCAGAGGCCAGCCGCTGCAGCCGTGGGAAAGGCCAGCCAGTGCCGGGCCCGGCTGGGAAACCACCCAGGGAACCGCTGCGGCCGTCAGAGACAGCGCTGGGAGCCCAGCGGTGCTTGGGGGGCTCCCCACTGGCTCCTGTGTCCCCTCAGGCTGCTGGAGCTGCCCCAAAACCCAAGGTCCCGACCCTGGGTCGCTAACGCACCCTGGCAGGCCGGGCATACAGAGGCGCCCGAGCTCCCCTCACTGGGCTAGAGCCTTGGTCACATCCCACTCTGCTAACAACCCCCCTCGGGTCAATCTCGGCCTGGGAGAGGTTCTCCAGGCCCAGGGATCCTTGTCGCCTGGCAGAGACGGGGCCCAGGCCTGCCCACGGCTGCCGGAGGAGGCTGCCACTGCGCTATGGATCGGCACAGGCACTAGGGAGGTGTGGACTGGCTCAGCCCCACCTGGGCCTAGTTATCCAGCCCCAGGTGATGGGTTGGGGCTGGTGACCTGCTTGCTTGGCTAGAGGTGCTCAGAACAGGCGGGACCTGAGTAGGGGGACTGGCCCTGCTGCGCCAGGGGCCCGGCTTCCTCTCACAAGCCCCCTACGCAGTGGGAGAGAGAGAAACCAGCAGAGACATCAGGGGCCTGGCCCAAGGCCATGCACAGAGCCTGTGGCGGAGCCGTGACTGGCTATCTGGCTCTCTGAGCTCTCATCTGAGCCCAGACCAGCCACAGCAGAGCGAGATGTGACCACCTGGCTGCATGGGGCTGGTGGCCCCGGCACAGGTTTTGCTGGGCTGTCTGCTCTTCTGCCAGGGAGGGCTGGACTCTGACCAGGCTGCAGCGTCAGGCTAGAGCTGGGGGCCAGGGGCTGGAGCAGCAGGTACCGAGAGGGGCTGGGGCTCGCATCCCCGATCCCTCTATTCTCTGTCGGCTCCCCCATGCCGATGTCACAGCCACCCTGCTGAGCTGAGCTGTGCATTGCAGGGCGTTGGTGCCCTGCGGTCCCTCACTGAGCAGGTGCGGTTACCTGAACCCCGCAGCGTGCAGGCTCCAGTGCTGCCCTGCACTGCGCGTTACTCGGCCCAGAGCACAGTGAATTTCGGTGCCGCACGTGGCCCGTTCTCCTGGCCGACTCGGGGCTCGCTGACGTGCCTGGCAGTCCCCGCTGCTCCCCACTTACCTAAATAACGTGTCACCTGCAGCCTTTGCCACCTCTGCTCCCCCCCCCACACACACACACACCCTTTCAGGTTTATAAATATCTGAACCAACACGGGGCCTCGAACAGCGCCTGCAGCCCCAGCCCGTGAACAAGGAAATGGCAGAAGTTTGCCACTGAATGAATTAAGTCCCTATTAAAACCCTGGATCTATATAAATCTCCAAACAGCGTTTTGTGTAGTCAGTGCTGGCACAGTAATCGGTTATTAGAACATCTGGTGCCCTGCTGGCAGTGCAGGCTGGGGCGTGTGCAGTTCATTGTTCGCCCTGAAATAGCAGCGAGGAAACGTGGCTAATGCGGCCATTCGGAAAGGCGTTTGCAGTTCCATGTCGTCCGCTCTTGGCACAGTGCTGGGGCCTGACCCAGGAGAAGAAAATAAACCACTTACATCCCAGCCAGGCCTCGCCAGCGGAGCGGGCAGAACGGGTCCATCCAAACCTCCTTCTCTTGGCCAATGCTAGGTGCTGAGCCGGAGAGCCCCTGGGAGAGCCCTGGCAAGAGGGGGCTTGGGGCGGGCCAGGCAGTCCCCTCGCTCTGCAGCAGCAGCGCCGGGAGCCCCAGCTGGAGCCAGGGCTCTTGTGGCTGCTAGGCGCTGCCAGGGTGTGAGGGAGTGTGTGCCTCAGTTTCCCCTATGTCTGCATGGGTAACTAGGTGTGGGGGGAGAAGGTTGTTTGCTCTTTGCAGAGACCCAGGTGTGACTGACCCTGGGCTGTCTGGGGCCTGGGCCCCATGTCCATGGACAGTCCCAGAATACAATGGCCACTCCACGTGCCTGGACATTTGGCACCTAGCAACACACACACACACCGCAGGAAGCCAGCCGGGTGTCACCAGCTGGAGACCAACGGGCTGAGGAAGAGCCAGGGTGACCGTGTTTGCCCTGGACAAAGGACTTGGCGGGGGGGGGATAGGGTTGTTAAGTGGGGGCTGCTGGCGGCAGAGGGAGACGCTCTTCTGGGCTGGGACTGCAGCGGGGCCGAGAGCTCTGGGCCTGACCCGGCTGGGCCAGACTGTAACTTCCTGCTCTGGGTGCTACCCAAGGCCTGGCTCCACGTGTGCCAGCCCCTCCTAAGCCCCTGCGGGCAGCCGCTGGCTGCAGACCTGCAGGGCAAGGACCCGGGGGTGCCTGGCTCCCCTTGGGGCGTCTCCCTGCTGGACCCGCTGAGGAGGGTCGTGACCCAGGGGGGCTGCAGGCGCCAATGGTCGGTCCAAGGAGGTGGGGAAGCCCAGGGCCTTACCCCAGTGAGTGTGTGACCTAGGGGGGCTGACGCATTGAAGGGGGCAAGAGCACCAGGCCTGGGGAGCCTTGACTGGCGGGGAGCTTCCAGACTCCGCTTGGAGCCAGCAGCCTGAATGCCCTGGGAGCCCCTGCTCCAGACAGGGTTCGGCTCAGCCTGGGCGTCCCTGCCCAGCCCGGGCCTGCAGCCCGCACGGCTCAGCTGGGGGTGCCAACCCTTCTCCGAGGGCCCCCCCCCACTCAGTCCATTCCCCCCTTCCCTCTCCCCACCCTCAGTCACCCGCTCATTTTCACAGGGCTGGCTCAGGGGGTTGGGGCCTGGGGGGTGCAGGCTGAGGGGTTTGGAGTGTGGGAGGGGGCTCTGATGTGGGGCCAGACATGAGGGGTTTGGGGTGCAATAGGGGGCTCCAAGCTGAGGCAGTGGGTTGGGATGGAAGAGGGGGTGAGGGCTCCAGCTGGGGGTGCAGGCCAGGGATGAGGGTTTTGGGGTGCAGGACGGGGCTCTGGGCTGAGACAGGGGGTTGGGGTGTGGTAGTGGGAAATTGGCTCTGGGGTGGGGCCGGGGATGAGGGGTTCGGGGTGCAAGAGGGGGCTCCGGGCTGGGACCAAGGGGTTTGGCGTGCGGGAGGGGGATGAGGGCTGGGGCAGAGGGTTGGGGCATGGGGGAGTGGAGTGAGGGCTCCGGCTGGGGGTGTGGGCTCTGGGGTGGGGAACCTTTTTTCTGTCACGGGCCATTGACCCACAGAAAAAAATCAGTTGGGGTCACTCACCCGTGGCGGCAGGGGGAGTGGGGGCTTGTGACAAAGTGGGACTGTTCTTAATGTTTCCTCTGAATACTGTGTGGGTGCCTCAGTTTCCCCTATGCATTTCTTAAGTCTCCAGTGTGCATAAATGGCCGACACTCTGTGTCCTGGCAACACAAATGGCTGGGGCCCTTCCCCCTGCAAGGGGATAGCTAAAGGTGACCAAAGAGATCAGGTGACCTCCTGGCCCGGGAAAGAGACAAAGGCCAGAGAGGAGGGGCTGGAGGGGGTTTCAGTTTGGAGCTGGCTGGGGACGGGGAGTGAGGGCAGACGGGGGTGTCTGGCTCGCTGGGCCCCAGAATGGACCCGGTGGAGTTCTCTGGACCTACAAACTCTGTTTTAGACCATGTTCCTGTCATCGAATAAACCTCTGTGTTACTGGCTGGCTGAGAGTCACGTTTGACTGCGAAGTGGGGGGTGCAGGACCCTCTGGCTTCCCCAGGACCCGGCCTGGGCGGACTCACTGTGGGAAGCGCACGGAGGGGCATATGCTGAATGCTCCCAGGAGAGACCCAGGAGGTGAAGCCGTGTGAGCTTCTTGCCCTCGGTCTGCTCCAAGGGAGAGGAGGCTCCCCAGAGTCCTGCCTGGCTTTGTGGGGAGCAGTCCCAGAGTATCGCCCGGGGACTCCGTGACAGGGCTGAGACTCAGGGCTCCCCCCCACCCCCATTGGATGAAATTAACCACAGGCGCCATATCCGGCCCACGGGCTCTAAATTCCCCATCCCTGCCCTGGGTAAGCAAAGGCGGCCAGACTCACATGGCGGTAACCGCTAGCGATGGGGAAATGTGCCGGCTGCTGTTTTTGTCGTTACACCAGCTGCTTCCCGGGAGCCATGTGGAGCAGAGACTCGCAAGGACCCTGCCAGCCCCGCTGTGCCGCCAACCGGACAGGCAACGGCCTGGTCAGCGGTGCTGCCCGGAGCCCAGGATCCCTTTTTGACCGGGCGTGCGGGTCGGAAACCGGACCCCTGGTCACTCTAGGCTCAGCCTGGCAGTCCCCATGTGGCCGCCTGGGCAGGAGTCTCCAGCGTCTTTCCCAGGGGACCTCGCAGGGGTTCCCCAGCGAACACACCAGTTCCTCCCCGTGGAGGGTGGGGATGGAAGGGGATGTCCCGGGGGGCTGGGCAGTGGGGGCCTGCTGAGAGCACGGAGTCCCCAAGGGCTGGGTGAGAGGCGGTGGCGAGGGATTCATTCATTTTAAGTCCAGCACAGCCCACGAGTGCACCTGCTCTGAGCTCCTGCCGGGGACGGTGCCGGCCCCCAGCCCAGTCCCCCTGCGCGAGCCAGCAACGGGCACTTGGCTACGGCCCCTCTGCTGCAGAGCTCTGCAGGAGACACCCTGGGCGGCTTGTCCCAGTGGTTTCACTGCAGGAAACCGGGGCCTGAGTTCTGCTCAGCCCTGCCAGGGCCCACTGCCTTGCCCGCTAGCGCCCATGTTTGCTCCCCGCCAGGCCAGGTCCTTACCCGCTGTGATCCCTGCACCCCCAGCCTCCCTTCGCTGAGCTCGCAGCCTGAGCTGGTCACACGGCTCGCGGTTGGGCAGCGTTCCCAGCCCTGGGCTTTGCTGCAGCCGCGACAACTGCCCAGCAGCCCCGTTAAAACGAGGCCCCAGCACTGGGTGCTGTATTCCAGGAGCAGGCACTGGGCTGGGGGGGGGTCTGCTTCCCCCCCACACTGCCAGACTGACCCCAGCTTGGCTCTCAGCTTCCAATAGGCGTCCCTGCAATGGGGTGTCTACGCCGCACGGGGGGCAAAGGGCTCCAGGGAGCTGGAGCCCTCATTCAGCCCGCCCCCCCCACTTGCCCCTAGGTGGGCCAGGCCTGAGTGAGGAAACCCCACACTGGGGAGGGGCTGTGTGGAGCACAAGGGGCTGCAGGGAGGGACGCCGCATGGGACCAGGGCATCTCCCCAGAGGAGGAGGACGCCCAGGGAGGTGGCAGCGAGGAGTCAGGTGAGTGACCCTGGACTGGAACCAGTGCAGGGGCCAGGCCGGGCTCCCCTACCTGTCCCAGGGAAGGTGGCGAGAAGCCCCTGAGAAGGGGCTATGGACTGGTGGGAGCCCTGCAAGAGGGGGGTATGGCCTGCTCTGGTGTCACCCCTCCCCCCCGGGCCTGCTCTGGTGTCCCCCGCCACTGGAGTCTCCTCTGGTGTCCGTCCCCCCACCCCCCCGGGCCTGCTCTGGTGCACTTTGCTCCTCTGAGGGGGGTGCAGGCATCACTGGGGGCCAAGTGGGGAGCATGTGCACGTCAGATGCTTCAAACCCTCCTCCTGACCCAGCCCCACGGTGCTCGGGGTGGCCTGTGCGCCTTGGGGGGCTCCCTGCACTGTCGCTCTGCCATGTGTCCCTGGCGCTGCCCAGCCTGGTTTGCCTGGGCCCGCCCGAGGGGGTGGCCCCACCCCATGGCCCCCAGACAGATCCCTTATGGGCCCCCTCTTCTGCAGGATGCAGCCTGTCCAATGTGCACCACCAGGGGGCAGCAGCCTCTCGCCACTGCCCAGAACCGGCGAATTCAGTGAGCCCCATTGCACCAGAGGTGCCCCCCCCCGGTGCCCCCGCCCAGTGTCCCCCACCCGGTGCCAGGCCGCCCAGTGCCCCCCACCCAGTGCCAGGCCACCCGCAGTCACATGGGGGGCTCCGCACACACCCCTGCCCAGTGCCCCCCACCCAGTGCCCCCCACCCAGTGCGTCCAGTGCCCCCCGCCCGGTGCCAGGCCGGCCGCAGTCACACTCCCAGAGGCGCCCGCAACCCCAGTGCTGGCAGGAGCCAGGCACTCAGCCGCGCTGGGCACTCTGGGAGATGCTGGGCTCAGCGCCTGGCGCTGGGGGGATCTGTGCGGCGCCCGCCCCTGCTCTGGGCCTGCCCGAAGGGGACACCCTGGCCGAGGCTCGTCAGAGCTTCCTGCTGCCCAGAGCAGCAGGCCCGGCGCTAACGGGGCAGAACACAGGCTCACGGCGGCAGAGCCTGGATCCTGGGGCCGGCCCCTGCCTGCCCCTCCTGGGAGCCCCGAGGCAGAGCGCTGGGCACGGCTCCCCTGGGCAGCCAAGGAACAAGGCGGCTGTGGACGGTGCGGGTTGATTGCGGATCACACCCCATCTTCCCCCTGCTTTGCCTCGCAGGGCTGCTCTGAGCCATGATTCACCAGACCACGAAGTGGGGGGGCCCAGACACCCCCCTGAGCCCCTGCCACTAAGCCCCCCCCCATGGGCGGGTCCCCTTGTGCACTTCGGCTGCTGTTCACTGGTCCCAGAAGCCCGTGCTCAGGGCCGCCAGGTGCAGAGGGTCCCTGGCCCAGCGTTTGCAGCAGTGCCCCTTGCCGGAGGGTCCCGGCCGCCTGCTCGGGGTCAGGGGTCCAGCTGTGCCCCCCTCCCCCCCCGTGCCACCCCCGCCCCCTGGTGTGAGTGTGTCTAGCCCGGGGTCACCCCCAGCCTGCCTGCCCGTGGCAACGAGCAGGGTGTGTCCTAACCAGGAGCCAGCGCCCCGATTACAGGGGACAAGGCTGGATTGAGCGCCCCAGCCCCGCCCCCACGGCCCGAAATAAACCAGCTCCAGGCCCAGCTGCACCTGAGCTGCTGAATCAATATTGACTGGCTAAGAATAGCGCCTGCACCCGCCGGGCCACCTTCCGCGCTTCCTGCCCGGCCCAGTGCACGGGGCTGCACGGCCTGTACCTGGGCCCCACAGCCCGCCAGCGAGGGGCACGGCCCCACGCCGCTTCACACCAGCTGTGCCGTCACTGGGAGGTGGGAGTTTTCCTTTAGAGTCCAGTGCCGCCCACGTAGCTCTCGGCGCAGACTGCCAGCCCCCCGTGGTGACAGCCCCCCTTGGAACGTGTCCGTGAGGCGGCCTTGCCACCCCAGGCCCCCGAGCTTCTCTGGAGTGGGGGATCCCCAGCCAGCCGTGGGCTCCGTGCCACGGCCACGGGGGGCTGCCGAGAGAAATGCAACAGCGCGAGCCAGTGGCACAGCTAGGTGAGAACCCAGGAGTCCTGCCCCCCACCCACAACACACTAAACCCCACTCCCCTCCCAGAGCCAGGGAGCGAACCCAGGAGTCCTGGCTCCCAGCCCCTCCCCCCCCCAATCTACTAGCCCCCAATCTCTTCCCAGAGCCAGGCACTGCAGAGCTCTCTAGAGCCCTCTTACACCCCTCCCCTCACTGAGCTGCCCTTGCCGAAATCCCCCCTGCAGGCGCACCCCGCCAATGCCTTTGCTGGCAGCTCCGGGCCCCATGATGGGGGGGCTCCCCCCTCCCCCGCTCTGGGGGATGACCGTGGCTCTCCTGCCCCAGCCTGGCCTTGTCCGACTGTCACATGAGTTCGTGCAGCTGGTGCCTGCTCCGCCCCGTGTCGCCACCCACAGCTGGGCAAAGCGGGTACCAAGCGCCCCAGCCTGGGGGCTGTGCGCTCCCCTTGCCCAGGTGGAGGGTGCACGGCATATTATCCCCTGAGCAGCTGGCACTAGGCCTGTCCCCCCCCCCCCCCAGCTGTACAGCACGTGCCAAGCACTCAGCCGGGCACTGCCAGCTCTGCCCGGGGCCCTGCACCCGCTGCCTGACCCCCTGGCCACCTTAGGCACCATAATCGGCTGCAGGGCGCAGCCCAATGCAACGGCACAAACGCCCTCTGCCCCAACCATCCACCAGGCGGGCCTGCGCCAGCCCCCGGGCACCCACCGCACACGCCTCCACCCTGGCCCAGCAGTGACACTGACCGGGGCCAGGGGCAGTGTGGGGATCCCCTGGCACTGCGCGTACTGGGCAGGAGGCTTTGCTGGTCTTTCCTCTCTGCAGGGAGACAGCAGGAGCCCAGGGCCAGCTCGGGGCTGGGGGGCCTGGGGGGGGGGGGGGGGCTGGGGGAGGGCTGCTCCCCCCCCCCACCCGCCCGGGATGTGGTGATGAGCTCACCGGCTATTCCGGGCCCTGTGTTTCCTGGCTCCTCCCGACGGGAACCTGCTCCTTAAACGCCAAACAAACAGCCCGTGGCCACTGGCACATTCCTGCAAGGCACTGCTGTGGGCGCGCAGCTTCCTGTTTATCCCCGTCCCACCGTGCGGGCACCGCCGCTCCCGGGGGAGGTGGGGGGAAGCTTGGGCACCGGAGACACCATCCCAACTCCTGCTGTGGCAGCAAGTGCAGCTGGGGACAGAGTCAGGGGTACAGCAGTCAGGAGACACCAGGCTGGGGGTAGCAAGGGGCTGCGGATCGGGGCTGAGGGGCACTGGCAGGGCAGAGCTGGGGGGACCCCAGGGCTGGGACAGGAGAGGGCTGCTGGTCGGGGCCGAGGGGCACTGGCAGAGCTGGGGGGACCCCAGGGCTGGGACAGCAGAGGGCTGCGGGTCGGGGCTGAGGGGCACTGGCAGGGCAGAGCTGGGGGGACCCCAGGGCTGGGACAGGAGAGGGCTGCTGGTCGGGGCCGAGGGGCACTGGCAGAGCTGGGGGGACCCCAGGGCTGGGACAGCAGAGGGCTGCGGGTCGGGGCTGAGGGGCACTGGCAGGGCAGAGCTGGGGGGACCCCAGGGCTGGGAC